>NC_067398.1:595608342-595863342 GCF_016432865.1 Antechinus flavipes | reverse complement strand
ACCTCAATATTCAAGAGTTCTGGTTTTAGGGTTTCTTATTTTTTAATCTGAGTTGCCTTGCTGAAAAGCCAACAGTAGAATGTTGAATATTGAACGATGCTGTATGATTGGCAATTCTTTTACCTTACCTGAAGAAGGGCTAAGCTGTTCATGTCCTAAAACTTGAATTTAAAGCAGCTTCTGACCTCTCAGGTTTTTCAGGATCTAATTGGGCATCAGGGATATATTTCATTGGGAGATGTTTCATTATGAGTTATTTTCTTGTTATTGTGTCCCATTTATTTGCTTACTGATTCTATGCCAATATTTAAAAAAAAATGTATCATGTTTGGTTGTTTCTGAAGAGCAGACTCCTTTCTGACAAGATGATGAAACTAGGACTAATCCACTCTATCTCTATCTATATGGATATGTCTTTTTAGATAGTCATATATATGTGTGTATGTGTGACTCATTATTACACATATAGTTCAGAAAGGAGGCTGAATTTGCTAGGGAAGGGCAAAGCTATTTGAAATGATTGTTTATAAATCTACACATCCATAGATAGTAGTCAGAAATATTCTACAGAAAGGGAGAAGTATGAGAAAGGATACTGACTTTTTAAGGACAATTGTCACTAATTTTGCATCATAATTCAGGACAGGTTGGTTGTGCACAAACAAGTTAAGCATCTTAACTCCCAGACTCTGATCCATGCTTCTGAACAGTATCAGGAATGTCACATGTAGCATCTAGTAGTTAAATATTATTTTTGATTTAGAGCTGGAAGGGACCCCTCAGTAATTTTTTGTTTGTTTTTTTTTTCATTTTACAGAAGATGAAACTCAGACCCACAGATGTGATGTGACATGCCCAAGATTATGATAATTCACAAAACCAGGATTTATGCTCAGATTCTGTTTCTCCTAAAAATCTGAGAATTCATGAAAAAAAATTGTCTTATTCAAAAAGGTTTGAAAAGTATTGTTCAGTGCTGGTGACTTTCTATTTTAACAATGGATTGATTCCTTGGTAAAACTGTGAAGTAAGGTAAATTTATCTTTACTGTCTTCTCATATTCTCCTTTATTACCTCAAATCTTAAGATCAGATAAATATAACACATCAATAAACTACAATGAACTTATTTCTCTAGTTACCAAGAAATGACTCACACAATACCTTCCCTCCCCCCCCCCCCGCCCCTTTATTCCCCTTATTATTCTGGTAAGGCACCAAAAAAATCTTAGAATGCTAGCTTTATATGACATCTAAAAAGAGAAACTATGATTCAGTGGTTGTCCTTCAAGAGATTTTCTTTTCTCCAAGGTGGCTCCTTTAAATTCCAAACTTCTTGCTTTTCCTTAGTCTTTTAATGTTTAAAAGATAAATGAATTCTATCTTGAACAATTCCTTTCTGATACTTTTTTTTTTTTCAAATTCTTTAATCTCTTTCTGCCTTCCATTCTCTCTTTCCTGTTCTTGGCTACTATAAGGAAAAACTCTCACTGTCTGTTTACTTTTGTCTTTTTAATTCTTTAAGAATTTGTGCACTTAACAAGAGCCTAACCAAGTCTGACAAACTTTAATGCTAAGGGTAAGGCTTATGAAGGAAAGGGAAGTCTATAAGCTTGTTTTGTGTACAGTAGACATTTAGCCAATGTTTGCAAGTTGAATTGAATTAAATAAATACCATCAGATCTCTAAAGCCATTTAGGATGCCCAGAAGTATTTTTTATAAGAATATTTATACTCCTATTGTTGTGATATTGGCACATGTTTCCTTATAAAAGTTAATTGTTATTAAGTAACACTGAGATAATCATAGGTATTTAATATTGGATATTATAGATTGGAATGGGGGGACAGACTGTTAAATTGGAGAAGAATCGCCCTGATTGTTAGAACTTTGAAGGGAAGATTTGCTGGCTTCTCAAAAAATTGAATTCTAACTTTTAGCTTGTTGTTAGACTGTCTATCTCTCTGTCTCTCTTTGTCTCTTTTTCTGTTTCTGCCTCTGTCTCTCTGTCTCCCTGTCTCTCTCTTTCTCTCTGAATCTATCATTGGTGATATAGCCATGAATCAACCATATGTTTTATAAAATTGACTCCTCTAGGCCAAAATTTATTCTAACCTGATCCTTTCATTCAGCCTGCCTTCTAAGACCATGATTCCAAGGTTTTGTTTTGCCATGTAACTGGGTTGCAAGTTCACTAAGACAGTGGGATCCTGGGGCAACACCTGGGATTACACTGAAACTGAAATACTTTGATCAGAGTGTTTTATGGGAAAAGAGGTCTCTGGACTTATGGAAAACCAGAAAGATTCCTTGAGCTATAGAAAATATCATAAAGAACCCAGGACAGTCATGAAAGAGAAAAATGAGCTTCCACAATTTCTTTTCACTAATTGCTGGTGTGATAAAAATTATATGAGGAGATCTATTAATTAGATACTATTGCCTGTCACTGAATTAATATGTTGAGATTGTCAACTGCAAATTTTATTTATGTTCAGAATGTCGGTTCATCTGTATGAAAATTCAAAGAGTCCAAAATGTCAGTTTCAGAAACTTTCACTGAATGTGAATAAATATCATAGAAAAGTGGGATTTTACCAAAAGAAGGAGGTATACATATTGGGGAACAAAAACAGGATGGGGACAGTATGGGCATCTGCCACCTGGTCAAAGCAGGAGATAAGATTTCTCTCCCAGTATTGACTGTAAAAGTTTTGTGACCTTGTCAGTCTTCAAGAAGAACAATGTTGTAAGTTTAAATTATAGAATGGGATAGTATTCTCTTCTTATCATAGTGGTAGCAAGTCTTTCCCTTTTTTATTTCCCATCACACTTTTCTCTTATCACAATGATACAAGAAGCCTGAGTCAGAAATTTTATTGACCATTGTGTGCACTGACTATTTTCAGTGTACCCATGAACCAGAAAGAGGAAAATAAAGAAACCAAGTTAAAAAATACCTCCAAACTGTGATCCAAAGGGATCACTCTCTGGATTTCCCCAAATGGCTGCCCATACTCTTAGAGAGTAGAATGAATAAATCAAGGCTTTAATATATATGTATATATGTATATATATATATATATATATATATATATATATATATATATAGAAACACCAAGCTTACAATCAACAGCTAGGGAAAGAAATACAACTAACTACTGGACAAGAGTTGGATTGTTTTAATGTTATATAACCCTCTGCCCCATAATAAAAAGAAAATAGTCTTAAAAATGAATTAATGACTTAAATAAGGCAGTCATATCATTACATAAATGTATAATACCTAACAAGTGGCTATTTAGCTTGGACTTAAAGAACTAAAGAAGAAATCTTCATTTTCTGTTGAATGGTTCTGTTAGAAAGTTTTTCTTTATGTTTAGCCTCAATTTACTTTTTTGCAAACTTCTACTTATTGCTATTAATTCTAACCTAGAGGGACAAGAAAAACAAGTCTATTATTACTTTCATGTGATAACCTCTCAAATACTAAAAGATCTTTACATTTTTCTAAATCCTTTCTTCTCCAGGCTAAACATACCCAATTCATTCAACCCATTTTCATATGTCATGAAGACAAATGTTCATCATCTTGGTTACCATCTTCAGGACAATTTCAAATTTTCCAATACCCTTCCTAAAATGTGATTCCTATTAAAAAATATAATACTCTAGATATGGAATGATCAGGAATCCAAGGATAATATACCATGCCTCTTAATGCATTCTTAGATTGCATTTGCTGTATTGCCATATCATACTGTCAACCTCATATTAAACAAATAATTTACTATCTGCCTTAGATCCATTTAGGTGGAATGTTTTCCATCTAACCACGCCTTTCCCACATAAGTTGTTTGTAAGCTAAAGTTATATTTCACATACAACCAAAATAGATTAACATTCTTTGCAGGCCAAGCAACTAGTAGAAATAGAACAATATTAGAAAGAATGTATGAGGGAAAAAAGCTTGGAGAGCATTTAATCTAACCTCTTCTCCTATAAGTTAGGAAACTGAAGCCTATTGAGGTTAAAAGGGTTGGTCAAAGACCTACAACTGCTCAACAGCAGGACTAAGGTCCTATAATCTCAAATCCAGTGCTTTCATGGCCTCTACATATTTACCATAGGTTCAGGACATTGATTTGTAAATAATATGTTTTCTATATTAGAATAACCTTTTGTAGTTCATTTGCATATATACTATAATTTTGGATAAGAATCATCTACAAAATTAAATGTGATGTATGATGTGAGATGAAAGTGCAATTGAGTAGAATGTAGGGAAGCAACTTTTAAAAACGGAATATTGTAGGTGTCTTGCATATTGTAGGCATCTAATTAATGCTTGTTGAATTAACATTCAATCACTATATTCTCCCAGTCAGTAATGATATCTTTTGGAATGGATTTGCTTATAAAATTTCTTACCTGCAGTTTTTTTACATCAAAAATTAAATTATTATAAATATAAAATAAGGCCCTGGAAGTGATGCCTTTTTATTGAAAACATTTAATTTTTGATTTTATACAAATTATTTGCTTAGATGACTACAACGAAAGTATTTACAATTATCATACATCTTAGCTGGCCAAAAATCTCCTTGAGATCATAATTGTTATTACTAATGGAATTATTACTTATAGTATATTTTAATTAGAATGAATGTGTATTGACTTACATGAAATTTTCTAGTTGATAAATTTTTGTCATCCATAGAGCCAAAAAATACTTATCCATAATTATATCTCTAGAAACCTGGAATAAACCATCAGGCTTAGTATAATTGAAACTTCCCTTATGTTCTTTTTTTTTTTTAATTTCTCACAAATATTGGATTTAAATCACAGAATTTCAGAGCTAGAAGGATACTTAATAACTACCAATTTTATGAAATTCCTGAGCAAAATTCCTACTACAGCATGCAAAATAAAAGAATCACAGAATTTGAGAGTTGAGAAACAAATCATTTCCCAAAGGCATTCCTATATATTATATACCCAATTGTTCATCTATCTTTTGCTTGAAGACCTCCAAGAAAAATTAAAGCCCGTTAATTATCAAGCCATGTCATTCTACTTAAGGAGAGTTCTATTTGTTTTGAAAACGTTTCACAATACTCCCTTATATAAATCCGTCTCTCTTTTCCTTTCACCCAGAGAAGCCTGCTCACTGGGGCCTTATAAAAAGAACAAGTCTAGACAATCTTCCCTATGCCCTAGGAGCAGAGCTCAATTTTTTAAAATGAGCAAAAAAGCAAAAAGAGCTTTGACCATAGAGAGAAGACAGGGAAGATCAGAACACAAACCCAGAAAAGGACAGCAAGGCAAAATGTTTCACCCTATAAGGAAATAGGAAACGAAAGGAGAAAGGAAATGGAAGGCTAATAGAAGAGAAGGCAGAAGTGGAAAAGTAAATGCATACAAAAGTGAGATGGTTGGAAAAAAGGAAAGCTGATTTAGGGAGATTGTGGTCAGTAGCAAAACATTGGTAAGGAGAGGGAAAGTGAAAGGAGAGAGAAAACTATAACCTGAGAAAAATAGGATGGTAGGAATCCTTGAATGTAAATGAAATGAACTTTCCCATAAAATGGAAATGTAGAGCAGAGTAGATTAAAAGCCAGAATCCTACAATATGTTTTTTACAAGAAACATAGTTGAAGCAGAAAACTACACACAGAATAAAAGTAAAAGTTTAGAGCAGGATATATTGGGCTTCAGCTGAAATAAAAAGAAAAATGTCTAGTGACATTTTCACTTGTCATACCTTCAAATATTTGAAAATACCTATAATTTCTCCCCTAAATCTTTTCTTCTCATTATAAATAGCTTAAGTATGATGATACTAATTTGTTATGAATACTAGTCCCCTCATTTTCCTGGTCCTACTCCTCTGCAGACACTCCAACTTATTAAGATTTCTCTTAAAATATGACAACCACCTGCTCTTTTGTTAAAGAAAATTGATAATTCTCGACTGAATCAATCAAAGGTGTAGATTATGTGCTCATAACTCCTTTAATTATTTGGAGAGAAATGAATGCTTTGATCATTGAATTAAGACACTTCACAAAAGATAGGATTTGCTACAAGAATCAGTTACATCAGGTCTCATGTATAACACATCAGGTAATTTTAGAAGCAAGCAATCTGACAGTAGACAATTGAATGGTGCTTGAATCGAGTGGTAAAGGACTAATACTAGGAAAATAGTCTTAGGGATGGTATATCAATTTTCTTTCCTTCCCTCACCATGATCTTATGAACTTCAAAAAATCAAGCTATCAAGAGTTCTCATCATTCTCACTATTGTGGATACCAATATCAGTGTTGTCATTAGAGCAGCAATGGTTAATAGCAATGTCTTCATCAGAAATTGAGAAATATAAGCTAGAATACTGAAAATAAGCTAGACATGGTGAGGAAAGATAGCTTTAGGATTTTACAGGCACTTTGACCTCCAGAATCTAAAAGTGAGCCATGGATAAGAGAAATTTCATGGAGACACTACAAAGGGAGAAAAAGTCATTCAGTAATATAGTATAAAGTTACTATTTCATCTCAGAATTTGAGATTATGCTCTCCAGTTATTTTATGTGTTTAAGGAAAGATTGTACTCCCATGATTTGGAGAATGTTTCTAAA
Organism: Antechinus flavipes; assembly: GCF_016432865.1. Classification (NCBI taxonomy): domain Eukaryota; kingdom Metazoa; phylum Chordata; class Mammalia; order Dasyuromorphia; family Dasyuridae; genus Antechinus; species Antechinus flavipes. The sequence continues at coordinate 595,856,698 of NC_067398.1, read as the reverse complement.
ACAATGAGCTTGCTAGTAATCACTCTTTCTAAAAAGCTAATTTAAATTTCACTATTGATCATTGCTGCTAAATACTTGTCAGTTAATTGGAGCATGTAGAAGAAAAAACTTTACTACCTTCTTAGAATGATTTTCCTTGCTCTTCTGTCTGGATTGTTTTCCCAATCCTTACATATTTATATTCACTTTCATCTAATTTCTGAGAGACTTCTAAGATCATCTAGCCCAATTCTTAATGGAAGCAATAATCTCATATACAAACTCTTGTGGGTCATAATGCAGTTTCTGATTGAGGTCCTATAGTGAAAGAGAACCTATTGTCTACCATGGTATCTCATTCCACTTTTGGAAAGTTCTAAGGGAGTTTTTTCCCTTCTATGTATAGAATCTATATAGCCCTATAGGTTTTGACACTTGGATGCTTCTGCCTTCCAGGATCAAGCATATTAAGTATAATTCATCTTCCATATGATAAGCCTTTAAATAGATAAAAGCAATTATCATGACCAACCCATCCCCACTTCTATATATTCTTTTCTTCAGGCTAAGCAACTGAAGTTCCTTCAATTTATTGTTATGTGGCATGATTCAGAATCTCCTTGTTATTCTGGTTGTCCTCCTCTGGACAATGTACAATTCAACAATTTTCTTATAGAAAGGTACCCAGAACTGAATTTGGTACTGTGGTCTGATCAAGCAAATTATGATAGTACTGAAATATCTTGCAATCTGGACATAATGCTTCAAGTGATTTTGTTAATGCTAATCCTTTCTTCTAATATACTTTGCAAGGTATAGGACTAAGGAGAAAGGGAATAAGCATATATATAGTCTCTACTAAATGCCAGGCATTGTGCTAAATACTTTATAAATATTATTTCATTTGATCCTCCTCACAACAACTCTATTAGGTAGGTAGGGTAGTTGTTATGATCCCCATATTATAGTTGAGAAAACTGAGACAGACATAGGCTAAAAAACTTCCTTAGATATCTGAGACTGGATTTGAATTCAGATCTATTTGGATTTTCCTGACTCCAGGCCTAGTTCTCTATCCATTTTGCCATCTAGTTGTTCCCCGACACACATATACTCACACAAACATACATACATATGTATATGTATATAAGAGGTAGAAGGAGAGAGAGAGAGAGAGAGAGAGAGAGAGAGAGAGAGAGAGAGAGAGAGAGAGAGAGAGAATTTAAGAATTCATTTTTTTTAGAGGGGAAGGGAAAAAGAGTAGCATGAAATATATCAATATAAGCTTCTGTTCTTTTCAATTGACTCACTGTTCCTACTATTCCTTGGAAAAGTTCATGGATATGTGCATCATGGGAATCTTGCTATCATGCTTCATAGAAATGTTTCCTTGGAGACCACTTAAAACAAAATATCTTTTCTTTTCCTGGGGCCTGTCCAGCACTAAACAAATCTCTTAGGAGAAGCTACTAAATTTAGGAGTTCTTGAGTTGAATGGTATCATAATGTAATGGAAAGGACAATAGGCTAAAAAAGGGTTTTTAGCATTGAGTTAAAGTCCTAAGTAGCTATTTTTCCTCTATTAATGAAATGGGATAGAAAAGAAATAAAGTAATAAATATATTAGCTTTTACTATATATAAAAACAACATAAAGAAGTAGGAAGAAGGAACTGGGCAGGTTTTTAATATTTTTTTGAGGTTCATCAAAGCTTTAGGACTGGGTAAACAGCCAAGCACTAATCAGTAGGTGACAGAATGGATATTGAAGGAACAAATACAGTGTGTACCCCTTTCCCCCATCAAAGAAAGACTCAGAGGCATTGATTATAGGGAGGGCACTCTACCTACATGCTGATGTAAGGAAGAAAAAAATAAAATTCAATTATTTGAATTCAGCTAACATTGAAAGTCAAAACCTGCCATTGAGAAGTTGATTGAATGACACTTTGTCCACCACCTGACATATAAGGCTGATTTAAAATAGAGACAAAGATGGCACTAGCCCCAGTCATGTTGGCTTTGGATGGGTTCACTTAAAAAATATAAGGCTGAAAAGCTGCAGAAGCACCAAGATATACCTTCAACAGATAGCAGCAGCATGTTGGAGAAGCAACGAGTTGCAGTTTGAAACAGAGAGCGATGGGAGAGATGAGAAATTCTATAGCTCATAACTGCCAAGGGGAGAGCTTCAGAAATGAAAATTGTGGAAGCAGAGAGTAGTAGTGTCATGAGAGCTTCAGGACTAGTACTATAGGCTAGAATAAATAGAGATTGTAAGATCCTTGAGGGCAGAAACCAGCTTTTGTTTATTTTTGTATCTGAAGGTCTAAGCACAGTGCCTAGATCTTAGGAGGCACTTAATAAATGTTTACTTATTAATTATTTGAAATGAAAATAGCTCCTTACCAGAATTTGGAACCAGGAGAAAATGGGGAGGTGGGGAGGAGAGTTTCAGCTAAAGCATGGCACTAGAGATGAAACATGTACTTAATTTTCTTATATATTGACCTAAGTGAAAATGTAGGGATTTGGCTACATTTTTCTAAATAAGAAACAAGAGGAAAAAAATGGCAGAAAATGGATTTGAATGCATAGTCTTTAGTTAGTTTCCTTATATGAGGATTGATTTAAAGGGTTAAGCCTGGAGAAATGAACTCAAAACAAACAGGCTAATAGCCATGTTCAACTATCTGAAAAACTTATGTGAAGAATAAATAAGGAATTTTCTATTTGGTGTCAAAGGTCAGAACCAGAAATCATGGAAGCTAGTTTCAGAGAGACATTCAGGCAACTTCTGAACAATTAAAAATATTTCTTAACATTTAATGCTGTGTAAAAGCAGAATGATCTGCCTCAGGTAGTTGTAGGAGTCCACCCCTTAGGGGAACTTCAAATAGAAGCTGGAAATATATATGTTTAAACATATATATTATAGTAAGGATTATTTCATGAGTTGGATTAAATGGCTGCTGAGTTTCCTTTTGAGCTGTAGATTCTCTTGTAAATTGACTCTGAATCCCACATTCATCCCATTCTACTACATCTTCGGGGAACAAGAAAACAATCTTTAAAAAAAATTATGATTTTGCTTCTGAAAGTTATCAATCACAATACTTGTAAAATATAAGACCAAATATATTATCATCTACTTTGCCATGCATATCAAAAACTTCCTCTATGTCATCTCCTTTGATTAGAATGCAAGTTTCTTAAGAACAATTATTGACACAATTTTCTATTTGTATTTGTAGTGTTTGGTACATTGTGGGTGTTTTATAAAGGTCATTTATTTCTTTCCTTTTCTTCTTTCCTCTGTTTCCTTCCCTCCTTCCCCTCCTCCCTCCCTCCCTCTCTCCTCCTTTCCCTCCTTCTCTCCTTTCTTACTTCCCTCTTTCTTTTCTCCCTCCCTCCCTCCTTCCTTCCTTCCTTCCTTCCTTCCTTCCTTCCTTCCTTTCTTCCTTCCTTCCTTCCTTCCTTCCTTCCTTCCTTCCTTCCTTCCTTCCTTCCTTCCTTCCTTCCTTCTTTCCTTCCTTCCTTCTTTCAAGCTAAGTAGCTGTATTATGCAGTGGATAGAGCACTAGATCTAGAATCAGGAAGATCTGACTTCAAATATAGCCTCAGAAATTTACTAGCTGTATGATTCTGAACAATTTCAACCTTGGCCTGTTTCCTTAACTGTAAAATAGGGATAATAATTGCACTTACTTCTTAGAGTTGAGGATTAAATGAAGCAATATGTGCAAAGTACTTAACAGTGCCTAGAACATTTTATGTTTCAGTATCCTAGGGGAAAGATCCTAATCTCCATAAACCTTTGAGGCTGGATTTGAACTCAACTCTTTCTGGTTGAAAGCCCAGCCCTTTATATCCTGAGCCACATAGTAGATAATTAATTAAATGCTTTTCGCCTTTCCTTTCATATATATTCTGTTTCTTATGGTAGAATATCCCGGAGAATTCCATAGAAATGGTTATATGTGTATCCTTTCAGAAAATAAATAAAATCTCTATGACCTATCATGGGATGCGTTGAAGAGAATTTCAATTCATTTACATGAAAAAGACATAAATAATTCATGTACACTTAATCAAAATTTTAAAACTAACCAGTCTGTCTTACCTATGTATAATGCATTTACAGAACCAAGCAAATTGGTTGAATATGTCTGGCCAAGTTTAGAAGCCAATCAGAATTTGTGGGTTTGGACTTCCCAAAATGAACTTAGACCTTTGGGTCTCTTTGCATTCTTTGCAGTAGGCAAAATGCAAACTCCTGTTTGAAAAAAGAGAGAGACAGAAGAGGAAAAAAGCCTGAATGGCTTCAGGACTTTTATACATCAAATGGTCCTTACTAAAGAATCAGTGGAGTGTAACCGACCCAAAAAACACAGAGATTTGACAGCAATCTGATTCACAAAATACACAAAACAATTTAGTGGTTACTGGAGTTCCAAGACAAATAGAGAACTCAACCACGCATTCTTTGCCCCATTAATGTATCCCTGATTGGGTATTTCAGATCTTCCGAGGGACATGCCAGTGGACACACATTGGGTAGCATGATCACTCAGGAAATTATGTGGGCAAGACACATAAGTTTAAGAGTAAGCCTTGGCAGAGTTGGTGGTATAGGGGCAGCATTGGCTGGGACTGCTTCATCTCATCTGGTCCAAGTCACTCCAGAGCAATAACAATCAAAGCCACTTTCTGTCAGGAGATTTCACAATGCAAGGAGAATTTTTCCACCAGCTTCATAGGCTATGGATACTGGAGACTGACAAGTTTGTTCCTGAAATATGGAAGTGTGTGTCTGTTGAGCTCTGAGCATGTGAAGATAATCTAAATCATATGCTCAGATGCTAAGAAATCCCTTCTAATCTAGCGAAATAGAAATAGGAACTGCAACTGTGATTTCATTGATATACTGTATTCTCAGATGAGAAAATTTTTTTCTATTTCTACAAGTCAACACTTTCTTTGCAACTTAAAAGTTTTAGTGAGTTATCTAGAACATTGAGAAATTATGTCCCTTGGGCTGATATAGGAGAGACAGGACCTGAAACCCAGCTCTTTCTGGGTCTAAGACTAGCTCTCTATCATTCTAGGCTGTTTCTTGGCCTACTGAAATGCTACTTTTTACCCTTTGCACTGCTAATTTACTTATCAACAATGTTGTATTTTAAATAGTTTTTCTAATGGTTGGTCAACAAAGCAGCAGATTTTTATCAGAGATTTTTTAGACTGCTACCAAAAACTTGATATTTTAAAAGAAGCAATCATATCCAGTCTGCAGTATATAACTGTGTAACTCAAAGTCACAATTCCCTAAGTAATACTCTTAGACTTTAGGTTATAGGAAAGGTGCAAAATTTGTATTGGGAAAGGGAGTTTCCTTACCAGAACTTCAACATACCAGTCAAATTACAATCCAAAATCACAAATCCAAAAAAAGAAGAAACTCAAGAATTAATTGCATATATAATTCTTGTCATCTTGGCTATGTAGATGACATGTTACCATAATTAAAATGAGAACATCAAACATTCCCAGACAAAAATGAATTGGAAGAGATCTCAGAATTAGAAAGAAATATTAACTTTTTAAGTGAATAAAATATAGCCAGGATGGGATTGAAACACACATATCCCATAAATCATTATCCATAAAATAAGGGGGTTAGACTAAGTGACCTCTAAGATCTTTTTGCAGTTTTAACATTTTGTACTTCTATGATAAATTATTGGAAGATTTGAATGGGTTTGAATATTTAAATGTATCTTTGAAAACTTTTGTTCATAGCTCATTACAACTTGTTAAATTATAGTATCCATCATATCTATCTGGATACTTTAAAAAAAAATCACTGATCTCAGAAATAAAAGTGAGTTCAGGAATCACCATGTCCAACTCTTACTTGAACAAAAACATTCTCAATAAGTGGGCAACAATCTTTCAATTGATGCATTTTGATAGCGTGCTTTTCTAGCCCAAAGCAATCCATTCAACTTGAATGGTTAGGAATTTTTCTTCTTTAGACCTATATCAACTTCTCTGTTAATTTTTCTCTCTTCTGTTTTCTAGAGCCTAACAGAATAGTCTATTTTCCATACCTTTAGTCTATTAAATACTGGAAGAAAACTACTAGGTCCCCCTTAAATCTTCTCTTCTCCAGTCTAAATATACCGATTTCATGAACAAATGCTTATGTTGAATAGTCTTCAGTTCCCTCATCTTCCTTATTTTCTTCTTCTGGACATTTTCCAAATTGTCTCTGCAATAGGTCTCTCACCACTCCATTTTGTCCTCCGCTATCAGAGTGATTTTCCTAAAATGCAAGTCTGATCATGTTACCCTTTAAAACCATAGTCAATAAACTACAGTGGCTATTACCTCCAAGATTGAATACAAAGTGGATGTCATTGGAAGCCTTTTATAACCTGCCATCCAACCTTTCCAATCTCATTACATAGCCCCCCAAAAAAATACTCTTTGTTCCAATAACATTGGCATCCTTATTGGTCCTTGAATAAGAAAACACATATCCTTAATCTAGATATTTTCTTTCACCGTACCAATGCATGGAAAAGTCTCCTTCCTCCTCTGTCCCCTGGATCCCCTGGTTTCTTTCAAGTCTCAGCAAAAAATTCTACCTTCTACAGAAACGCTTTCTGATCTCCCTTAATACCAATGCCTTCCCTCTGGTTATTAACTACAATTTATCTTTTTTTTTTTTTTTTTTTTTTTGTATGTAGTTGTAGGGATGTTGCCTCCCTTATTTTACACTTAGGAGCTCCTTGAGATCAGAACTGCCTTTTGCATCCCTAGTGTTAACATGGTGCATGGAACATAATAAATGCTTAATAATTGTCTATTGATTGACTTACTGATTGCCAATCCTTCTCTGTATAATGACCTCAGCATAGTATTAAAGGGAAAAGACCCAAAAAGGAGTTAAGAAGATTATAGTATAATTCTGGATCTTTCTGTGTAACCTTGAATAAGGCAATTTGTTCTCTCTGGGCTTCAGTTTATTCATCTATAAAATGTAGTTAAATGAGCCCTCCTTTGAAGGAATTTAAAAATAATCATTATTTGTTATAAAAAAGATTTTACATATGAAGCAGCTAGATGGGTGAAGTTGATAGAGAGTTGGCCCTGAAAGATAATGGGGAATGTTGGAGGGGATGTGGGAAAACAGGGACACTGATACATTGTTGGTGGAATTGTGAACACATCCAGCCATTCTGGAGAGCAATTTGGAACTATGCTCAAAAAGTTATCAAGCTGTGCATACCCTTTGATCCAGCAGTTTTTCTACTGGGCTTATACCCCAAAGAGATACTAAAGAAAGGAAAGGGACCTGTATGTGCCAAAATGTTTGTGGCAGCCCTGTTTGTAGTGGCTAGAAGCTGGAAAATGAAAGGATGTCCATCAATTGGAGAATGGTTGAGTAAATTGTGGTATATGAACGTTATGGAATATAATTGTTCTGTAAGGAACGACCAGCAGGATGAATACAGAGAGGACTGGCGAGACTTACATGAACTGATGCTGAGTGAAATGAGCAGAACCAGGAGATCATTATATACCTCAACAATGATACTGTTTGAGGATGTATTCTGATGGAAGTGGACCTCTTCGATAAAGAGAGCCTTAATTGATCAAAGATGGACAGAAGCAGCTACACCCAGAGAAAGAACACTGGAAATGAATATAAACTGCTTGCATTTATGTTTTTCCTCCCGGGTTATTTATACCTTCTGAATTCAATTCTCCCTGTGCAACAAGAAAACTGTTTGGTTCTGCACACATATATTGTATCTAGGATATACTGCAACCCATTCAACATGTAAAGGACTCTTGCCATCTGGGGGAAGGGGGTGGAGGGAGGGAGGGGAAAAATCGGAATAGAAATGAATGCAAGGGATAATGCTGTAAAAAATTACCCTGGCATGCATTCTATCAATAAAAAATTATTAAAAAAAAAAAAAAAAAGAGAGAGTTGTCCCTGAAGTCAGAAGGATCTGAGTTCAAATCTAGCCTCCAACACATTACTTCCTAGCTGTGTGACACTAGGAAAATCATTTAACCCCAGTTGCCTCAGGAGAAAAATTAACATAATTTTACCCCTTTATTATGTAGACATTTTTATTTTATTTTATTGCTCTAAGGGGGCAAAAAAAAAGACCATTTGTATAAAGAAACTGATAAAAATCAGCTTGAGAAGAAACATAGATCCTGAAATAAAAATGACAAGAAAAAAGATAAACCATCCTGAGGACGTGGAAGAAAACTATACCTAAAATAAACATGAGATGAATCTGTTGAAAGCAAGAGTACTTAGAGAGAACATCACTGCATTTTTGTCTAATACCTCATTTAAATATAAACTGTTTTAAGAATTTGGAGGGATAAAACTAAGAGTTATCAATCAAAAAACTATTTGGTTAATATGGAAATTTTGTGTGTGTGTGTGTGTGTGTGTGTGTGTGTGTGTGTGTGTGTGATTTGTTCTATCTGATAAAAAGTTTGTATAAATAGTTTCTATTTTACCTGTGAATGATTTCGGGTTTATCAACCCAAATAGAAATGGATCACTACATATGAATGGACCTTGATTTGATGATGGAGAAATATAAATAGATGAAGAGGTGGAAAGAAGTTGAACATAGGAGGAAGCCAGAGATAGAATACATAGAAGATAATAAAAGAATCTGCTTACAGAAAATAGTAGAGAAGCTGACAGGAGTTGAACACAGCTGACAGAAAGGCTTTTCAAGGAGCTGTTTGATTGACAGAGGCTGCTATAGCTTCTGGAGGCTCTTTGGAGGAAAGCAGAATTCTATACTATTTGAAAAGCTATCTAACCTTATAACTACTGTCATCTACAACAGAGAAGAAATTGAAAGAGAAGAAACTTCTGAGGGATTCCTCTGGGTTGTCCTTTATTTCCCTGTGCATATTCAGATTAAAAAGACAAGGTGAAAGATGGATTTTGAAGATATTTTTTCTGGTGGCTAAGTATACACTCAAATGCACACACAAAAGAATGTGTACATGTATGTATATCATATATGTATATATATTTTTGAAAGCTCTTAACATCATCTTAGCACCATCTCAATAGTGACTTTGTACTAAAAAGAACTTAACATTGTTTTTTGTGAAGTGAATGACAGAGAAGTGCTTTTTTCTAGGAGAATTCTGAAAACTGACAAAGAATCAGATAGCAGAGAGAAATTTTTGCAAAGAAGATGATGAATAAAATTATTCCCTAAGAAGATCAAGGCTATCAAGGCCTGAATTTCTTCAGTCCTATGTGTTTCCCTACTTACATGCCTTATTGCTAAGTTTCTGTATACATTAATTGTAATGGGCTGAGGCTTGAGTTGATGCACTGAGGTCCCAAGCACATGAGGCTAAATAGTAATTGGACCATACTCTATTAATATGTAAGCTTGGAGAAAGAATGGCCCCCACCCACTCTTTGTGCAAGTCCTGATGTGTTGTATAGGAAATGACGATTTTGGTGGGTGGAGGCAGGGGAGTGGAAAAGGAAGGGGAGGAGAGACTTTTTGGGATTGCCATTGCCACGGTTGGCTCAGCTCACATCTCTCTCTGTTAGCTGATTTGTTTCTCTTCTTTTTTTTTTTTTTTTTTTTTTGCTTTTTGCTGCTTTTGACAACTTTTTCTGTTTGTTAAGTGTCTGAGGCTGGATTTGAACTCAGGTCCTCTGGACTTCAGGGATAGTGCTCTACCCACTGAGCCATCTCCTCTCTTCCCTTCTTCTTTGGCCTTAATTAGTCCCTTTTGCAATCTACTCAAAGGAGCAGCTGGATGCTGGGGGGGAGGGGCTGGATGCTGGAGGGGAGGTGCTGGTGCTGTCACTGCCCCCCCCACTATCCCTCCTTCCTCCATCCCGGAGGGTGGAGTTGATGGAGGAGAGTCAATTACCTGCTCCTCAGGTGGGGCTAAAGCTGCCTCAGATTCACCCCGCCCTTGAGCCTCACTTAAGTCTTCATGCCCTGTGGGGATATGGCCATTAATCTGTTCTTTGTCTTCCTCCTTTACTTCAGGCTTCCGCATTTGGCCATTCTTAGAGTTTTTTCCTTTTCTCCTAAAACTAGTACGGTATTTATTTGTGCTGTATACTCTCATGATTTAACCATAAAGAGAGTAGTCAGAACTCCTTTTCAGTCCACTCAGCAGAACGAATTGTATGCAATCATGTTAGCTCTCACTTATTACCCAGGAGACATAAATATAATATCTGATTCAGCCTATTCAGTAGGTATGGTACAAAGAATTGCCACAGCCCAAATAAAATTTGCAGCTTCTAATATATATCAGCTCTTTAAGGAACTTCAGGAGCAAGTGAGAAAACATCCAGGTAAGATTTATATCTTGCATGTCCACTCACATAGTGGACTCCCAGGCCCTATTTTTGATGGGAATTCAAAGGCAGATAGCCTTTTAACTATGTTAGCCAGTACACCTTTATTTCAGGAGGCCCAGGAATCCCATTCTAAGTACCATCAGGCTGCTCGAGCTTTGCGTTTACAATTTGGGATTACAAAAGAGGAAGCTAGGAGCATAGTAAAAAGCTGTACAGCTTGCCTTCCTTTCCATGCTCCTACACTGCCTCCAGGGAAGAACCCTCGTGGTTTGAGACCCAATGAAATCTGGCAAATGGATATGACCCATTATAAATCTTTCGGTCATCTGTCTTTTATCCATGTTGTGGTAGACACCTTTTCAGGATTCACTTTTGCCATACCAGCAGCAAAAGAGACAGCCCGAGTGGTCACTGAATTCCTCATGCAAGCATTTGCCATTATGGGTGTGCCACAAGCAATAAAAACAGACAATGGTCCTGCATACACCTCCAAACATTTTGCACACTTTTGTGCACAGTATAAGATTTTACACACCACTGGCATACCCTTTAATCCTCAAGGACAGGCAATAGTAGAGAGGAGAAACAGAGATATTAAGACGCTGCTCCAAAAACAAAAGAAAGGGGGAGCCACAGGTAACCCTAGAGAGCTTCTAAATCTAGCACTTTATACTATTAACTTCTTGATTTTTGACAAAGATGCACTGGCTCCGGCAGACAGGTTTTATAACCCACCGGAAGGGCAATGTCCAGTGCGAGCAGCTCCACTATCTTTAGATAATCGCCAGGTGATGTGGAGAGACCCAGAAAGTGGTGAATGGAAGGGACCAGATAGGCTAACTGCTTGGGGGAGAGGGTTTGCTTGTATCTCTACAGGTGGAGAAGGAATCAGATGGGTGCCAACGAGCCGTATTCGCCTTGTCCATTGCAGAGAGACGGAGCAGACCCTTGAAACAAAGGAGAAGACTCAAGAAACATCGGGTGGTTCTGTTGCTGATTGTGCTCACCATTGAAAGAGTGTGGCAGTTATGGCGTTTGACTCATGGACATAGAAAATCATTGGACTTCAAAACCCTCAGAAATCATTGGATTCTCTGAGACATAAGATTGTTGTAGGACTTTAAAGCCCTCAGGAATCATTGGATTTTCTGAGAAATGATAAGACTGTTACAGGACTTCAAAATCTGCTGGAATCATTGGATTCCCTAAGACATAAAAAGACTTTTGCTGGACTTCAAAAACTTGGGGGGATCATTGGATTCCCTGATATGTGAAGCAATGGACAATAGACTGGTTTTGGACTATCTCTTGGCTGCTGAAGAGGTGTATGTGTGACTGCTGTTTACATACTCTCCTTCTAGGACTTCTGGCAATCTTTTACATCATACTGTTGATTTATATTGTTTGTTATACCGTTACTTGGGTGCATAATTCATGTTTGTTATAACACATCAAGCCTGCACTGACTGTGGGGAGAGTCATCACTAATAGTCTCTGCGTTGTTGCTATGTGCTATGTGTTCCCATGCTGATGGGTTTGTGCATAATAAGACCCTTGAGCCCAGAAACCTGCTAGCAACCCCCACTTCCCTTTGGTGCTTTTCATCTCCCTTCCTGAGATGTCAGGGAGGGCGTGATTATCTCCTTTTTAGTGCTTTCACCTCCCTTCCTGAGAAGTCAGGGGGGTCGTGATCACTTCCTTTTCGGTGCTTTCACCTCCTTTCCTGAGAAATCAGGGAGGGTGTGATCACCTCCCCTTGGGGGCTCTGACCTCTCTGAAGAGTCAGGGATGGCATGATCACCTGTGTTCTAAAACAAAAGAAAGCGGGAGATGTAATGGGCTGAGGCTTGAGTTGATGCACTGAGGTCCCAAGCCCATGAGGCTAAATAGTAATTGGACCATACTCTATTAATATGTAAGCTTGGAGAAAGAATGGCCCCCACCCACTCTTTGTGCAAGTCCTGATGTGTTGTATAGGAAATGACGATTTTGGTGGGTGGAGGCAGGGGAGTGGAAAATTAATTCATTCCCATGCCACCCCCACCATCTATACTATGAATGTTGGTGGTAAAATATAATCAAAGTTTATAGTTTATTTCTGCTTTTGCCTTCAACTGAATAAATGTTATGGCAATTCTTGCTTTTCTTTTTCACTTAGTAAATATTTCATGTTTAAGGGCTAATAAGATCATTGTGATTAGTTTTGTTTAAAAGGGAAATACATTGGTAGGGGCTCGGGAATAATAGGAGCATTTTAACACCCCTGCAAAAAAAAAAATCTTCACATACACAACACCACCAGAATTAACCCTGATAGCCTGGGAGTTGAATGGAAGCCAAATAGTCTTAACCATGATCTTTTCCCCCAATTTTAAAATACCCTCCCTCTGTTCTTAGATCTGCCAGCATGAGAACAGATTGTGAAATTAGAGAAACAGACAGACACAGAGAGACAGACAGACACAGAGAGAAAGACATAGAGAAACAAAGAGGGTGGGGGGGGGGTGGCTACAGCTAATATATCAGATACTTTGCAAGGCTATCCTTAAATGAAAAGTTGACTAAAAATATTATCACTTTCAGCAATATATCATTATCTTCATTGTCATTAAACTTGTAAAATATGTAATAAAATTTATCTTCTTATATATATATATGTATATATACATACAGAGAGAAAGAGAATGAGAGAAAAATAAGGCAGAAATGCTTGAAGAAATATTTGTTTATATTGAGCAGCAACTAGGTCATGTTATCCCTGCTTGGAAACAGAACTATCCCTTTCATTGAAAGAAAGGGAAAAAAGACCTATCACACTTCAGCATCAAGAATCAATTTACTTTTAGAGCAAGAATTATGATGATAATGTTAAGAAGAAGTTAAAAAATCTGAAATACATCATATAAAATATGTTTCTCTTATTCAGATTGTCCTACTATTTTTGATTTTTGGAATAAAACACAGTATGTTATATTTGCTGTATTGTTCACGAATTTTAGAGTTTTCTTACAAATTTGATCTTACTGAATAAACTAAAAATCAAATTCAGTGAGCTCTATCATCTGACAAGGATATTTAAAAAGTTTTCAAATACAGTTCTTTAGTGAGCAAAGCATCAAACTGTTATTTGAATGTTTATATTCTCATCAGGATATTGTTGGTAATTTAGATTTTGCTCTGTGAATCTTAATTTAAATGAATGTTAAACTCACTTGAAAACAAAATCCTAGTATTTTGCTGAAAATGAAATATGAGAGTATCACTTACATAGAAGTCTCTCAGACATTTTTCAACCATTACTAAAATATCAAATTTAGCAATTATTTTCTCAATTTTGCATACAAAAAATAGTTGAGTTGATATTTAGATAATTCAGACTAATTTTTTTATTTGAAATAATGCCTTGTAATCTGAATAATTTGCATAATTCTCAATTAGAATGTAAATCGCCCGAGGATAAGAATGTATTTTATGGTTCTTGTTTTTTCTAACACCTTGTACTATGTTCAAAATAGACAGATAGTAAATATTTTCTGAATGAATAATTTGCTCAGTATTCTATATGTATCCTTAAATTACTTTCCTTAATTAACATATTAAATTTTTGATGAATAAGAATGAGAGCCCAAAGTCTATATTTATCCCAGTAAAGTCAGATTATGGATTTATTTTAATCAATGATTTGAGTGATTCCTTTTACCTCATCCTGTCTGGATATGGAATTTACTCATCACTCTACATAATACCTAATTTAATAAAGTATGAATTTTTGCTTTCCATTTGGAAAGTCACTTCCTCTAAATTACTATATAGTGTTTTTCTTCAGTCAAAAAGTTCTGCACTATGACAAAACTGAGCACTTTTGGTAATAAATGCCCAACTCACCTCATTCATTCCTAAAAAATTCTCAGCATTGTTTTTATTTCCTCTTTCCTATGAAGAAGAGAAAATTCCCCATCCCATATGAAGCCTAATCCTTCTTTCTAAACATACTTCCTGCTGTCCTCAGGACCTTATTTCAACTATCATCCCCTTTTTCTTATGAATATTCAGTCTTGTTTCACACTCAGCTAAAGCCTTCTATCTTTCTATAAACTCAGCTCTTCCAAATCTTTTTTTTTAAAGCAAAGATCTTCTGAGATTTCTATTACTTCATCTCTCTTTCTTCCTTCACTGCCAAACTTTTTGAAAAAGTTGTCTACCTTCTAAACCTCCATTTACCTATACAATCCCCTAAAGTTTTTAAAATCTGATTTCTGCTTCATAATATCACTCTACTAAATGGATCTTTTCAAAGTCTATAGTAATTTTACAAATGATATTTCCAATGACCTTTTTAGTACTAATTTTTCTAGATTTCTCTAAGTTTTTATAATATTGAACATTTCATTCTAGACATGCTCCTATCTTGTCTTCAGTAACAGAATACCATTAAGTCCTCTCCTAAATTGTTAACCAATTTTTGCTGTCTTTTTCTTTCTATTAGTTCCTTGGCCTCAACCATAATTGTGGATGTCCTTCCCCTTTTCCCCTCCACCCCCCCATCCCCCACCAAGGTTTTCTCTTTGGCCCTCCTGTCTTTTTCTAAACTCTTTGTGTCTATAATAATATTTTACCATTTGCCTTAAATGCTTCTTTCCCCATCCTGTGGACTTTTTTTCTAAATCAATTGCCACCTATTCCTAGAAACCTTCCCTATTACTCCCAACTTGTAATGTGCAAGAGGGGGTAGATAATTTGGAATCAGAAAGACATGATTTCAAGTCCTGCTCTGACAGGGTTTGGCTGTGTTATCCTGGGCAAGTCATCTAACTTCTCAATAATACAAGTAAATCTCTAAGACTATAAATTGCAGAAAAGGTGATGCTCTGCATTGTTAAATTCAAGTTCCCTTATCAGGAGTACTCTATACCAATGATTCAGATTTTTTAAAAGTATTTTGTGTGTGTGTGTGTGTGTGTGTGTGTGTGTGTGTGTGTGTGCCATATGCTTCAACTAGACTTGAAGATTTATGGAAGCTGAAGTGATATATTTTCTCAAATTTTCATCTTCCCTCATACCTAGCAGAGTGCTCTACAGTTAATCAATAAATATTTACTAAGTACCTATATTGTTCCAAGCCTGGAGAATAGTTGAATGGTTCAAGTCTTGCAATCTCTATATCCAATATGGGGGTTGTGCTTACTTTGGATAAAAGTGCTCAGTTATCACTTGGCCATCAAAGGAATTGCACCCATTTCTATTTATTTTAATCAGTTCAGATGGAAATCATTGTTACATTGTTTACATTACATTTCACAGTACAATTTTCTTTTTTAGGTTCCCACTTGCCTCCAAATGCTAGGTAATTAAGTATGCAATAATACTGCAGGCATTTTCATTATCAAAAAATCTGTGCATAAGACTCCCTAGATTTATATACTGTGAATTCAAGAGTTTTTCAAGGCATAAAAAGGGAAAAATTGTTTACATTATTGGTTTGTTTGTTTGTTTAAATATCATACACATTTTTCAGACATTTGGATTTTGGCAATACCTACATGCATTTGGCCAAACACTCTTTCCTTAATTCTTTCAACTAAGTAAATTTTCAGGAAAATTTAATCCATATGCTTTTATTCATTTGCATTTAGAAACTGTTTTGAGTTAGTGAAAGCTATTTCATTTCAAAATGTTTGGAGATGTTCCCTTTACCTGTAGTCTCTGAGAGTCAGTTTTGTCATTATCAAGGCACATACTTGGAGATCTGAGTTCAAATCCTGTCTTTGCCACTTACTACCTCTGGAAGAATTAAGACCTGCTCTGGGTCTCAGTTTCCCATCTGTAAAATGAGGAGGTTGGACTATCCCAGACATGTCTTCTGGCTCATAATCTAAGAATATGAAGCTCAATATAATAGTTGCAGGTCGAGGAAAAGAAAAAACCCTATGGAAACATTACATGACCATTACAAATAGACTTTGACATAATGTATGCAAAGCATTCTGCAAATCTTAAAAGTATTTACTATAAAGTCCAGGAAAGCTGAGGCAGCCAGTTACAACTTCAAATTCCCAATAAAGGAAGTCTAAATAAAATGAATAGTCCATTTAAAATATTGTTTCATTTTATTCAGAGAGCTGACATGACAAAATTCTATTCCACTCAATTTAATCAACATTTTCCAAACTCTTGTAATATTTAAGGCACAGTAACATGAAGTAGATGTCCTGCACTCACCACAGCTCAAGGCCCATAGTTAAGTGTTTTAATACACCTGTTAGCTGACTAATTGGCTGGGTACAAAGATGAACAAATTATTGTCCCTACCTTCTGGGACCTTATATTGATCATACTTTAGTGTGGTATAGTTCAGAAACAAAACGGTTTTGTAATAAAGTGATTCTCTCAAACTAGAGAATAAAGTGAACAAAGTAAATTAATGATTTAATATATGAATATGATTGCATTTCTCTTAGAATGCAAATGTATAAAAGCAAAAGGCAATAAGGACACAATTGTTGCATTTATTCATGTTTATCAACATTTTCCAAAATAACTTAGAGACTGTGATTTTTTTATAGTCACATTTCATTGTATTTACCAAAGCTTTAAAATAATAGTAAGATGAAGAAAACAAAGTTAAAACTCTTTTTCCCCCCATCTGCTTCTTGTGAACTAAGGACCCAATCTTGAATTCAGAACTATTGTCTTTGGCTGCAGTTTGTTTTCCCAGTGCCTGTCATCTGTGATGCAAGGCAAATTTTGATTTGAGGCATGTGAAAAGCTAACACACACACAGACCAGAGTTCTTACATTGTGTGAGATCCAGTTTAAACAGTGGGGTAGTGTGGTGGGGTTTTGTGTAACTGCATTACAGCCACAGCTGTGGCGACAAAGAATAAAAAAAACAGTTGTTACATAAAACCACACTATTTTATTCAACAATAAGCCTATGTTGTGTTATGAAAACCATACATTAGTCTGTGCTTAAACTGTGCTGATAAAAGTATATGGAAATGATATTTTAAGAGTTATAAAAGGTCAAAGGTTTTCCATCTTTGATGCAATGAAAGACTCTAGATATCAGAAAACAAAGAATAGATCTGAGATTTACTCTTTCCCATCCCAGTTTTCCTCAATTATAAAATGGGGATTGACAACATGAACACTGTCTTCTTCACAAGGTAATTGTAAGAATTAAATGAAATGATGAATAAAAACCTTTTGGTAAAGATAAATAATTTTGAAATTACATCATTATTTTTATTGTTGTTATTGTTTATTATTTAATATCATTATTTGTAGAATACTAAGGTGTCTCAGTGGATAGAGCACTATGCTTGGATTAGGAAGACCTGAATTCAATTCCAGCTTCACACAGTTATTAGCTATGTGATTCTGGGCAAGTGACTTAGGTTTGCCTAGGTTTTCCCAGTAAAACAGGAAAGTAGCACCAAGCTCCAGAATTGTTGAGAGGATCACATAAGATAATAATTATAAAGCATTTAGCACAGTGTTTAGCATATTGCAAAAACTATAAAAATGTTAGTGTCATTTTACTTAGTTTTGCCTCTGTTTCCTCCACTATAAAATGGGAATAATAATAGTACCTACCTCCCAGAATTGTTGAGAGGACCAAATGAAATAATTGCTATATAAAAGTTATGTAAATATTAATTGCTCTTCTTATTTTTATTACTGTTATTATCATCATTATTACTTAACTTTTGCTTCTGTTTCCTCAACTCTGAAATAGGAATAATAATAGCATCAAACTCTCAGGGTTGTTGTGGGGATCAAATGAGAAAATATTTATAAAACAGTTAGCATGTTATCTGGCATCTAGTAAGGGCCATATAAATATGCAATCAGTTCATCTGATAAAAAAAAATCTAAACTCGATAAATCAAATGAAAGTATTGTGATATAAGTTTACCATTCTGAAGATCCATGAAAAGCATCTCTATAACAACTCCAGAAGTACATAGCTCAGTGAGTCAGATGCGTACTTATTAAACCTCAAATATATGCCAGGCACTGTGCTAAGTTTTGGGGATACAAAAAAAAAGACAAAAAAAAGGATGTGTATGTCCTGATCCTATGTAATTTCTGGTAGACATCCATATTTTGAAAGCTCTTCATTCCACATAGTTTGGAGTTGGTAACTATTCAGTATATTATTTAATCATGGCAGATTCTTTGTGATTCCATTTAGAGTTTCCTTAGTAAAGATACAGTAGTGGTTTGTCATTTTCTTCTCCAGATCATTTTATAGATGAGGAAACTGAGGCAAACAGGGTTATATGACTTAGCAAGTTTCCCACAGCTTGTAAGTGTTTGAGATCAGAACTGAACTCAGGAATTTGAGTTCTTCTGATTCCAGGTCCAGCATTCTATCCCACTGTGTTACCTAGCTACATGGCTATTCAGTATGTTGATAGCTATTGAAAATACTATTCTTGATTTTTTTTTTTAATGAGTTATGCCTTAGTATTTGCAGGCCATGATTTTTGGTGTAATGATAGCCTAGTTCTGGAACAATTTATTTCTTGTTTTCTGAAAAATAATTTAGTTTGTATTTGTAGTATAGGAATTTGTCTTCTGTATATAAGAAGAGAAGAGAGGGGAGGAAAGGAGAGGGGTAAAAAGGAGAAAATAAGGAAGGAAAGAAGACAGAAGGAGAGGAGAAGAGATTTTGAGTATTTCAGGTCTGAAAAGAAACAACTTTCATTTATATTTAATAAATCCACTGGCTGCTATCAGTCTTTACTGTTATTTTGTGAAATAAGGTCCTATTTATTCTAAAAGTGTTTCTACACATTTTAACGTATTATTAACCAATTATTAAATTATTAACCTATGTCTTCTAAGAACATCTATCGATCCTTATTATTATTATTATTTTGATAAAGAAGTGCTCATCTTTTTACAGATACCTTCAGGTGATGAGTCCTATGTTTCACTCTTTGAAGGAATGTTTCCTTCATTTTGCATGGTTTTCATTTGAACACCTTCCCAGATCTGTTCATTTTATTATGGCATAGTATATTCTAAGATTGATATTCAAAAGATGTTAATTGCTTTAAGTGTATTCCTTCTATTAAGCTTTGACTTCTAGATGTCAGTCAGACTCAGCATATTTAGCCTCATTTTTCTTCTTGACTATTTTATGCTCTATGGTTCTGCTCACTAAACTTCACCTCAGTTCATACTTTTGTAATATTTTCTGAAATCAGCTTGCTCATCACAATTATTACACACATTACACACATTACATTATATCACAATGTATTGCCGTAATGCCAGAGAAACTGAGGCAAGATAGAGATTAGAGACTATTTAATAATTTATTTAAAAGAGAGAGATTTACTGGAACCAAATGGATCCATGGTTTGGTCCCAGGCTGAATGAAATTATCATCTCCAAGAAT
Source organism: Antechinus flavipes (assembly GCF_016432865.1). Taxonomy (NCBI): domain Eukaryota; kingdom Metazoa; phylum Chordata; class Mammalia; order Dasyuromorphia; family Dasyuridae; genus Antechinus; species Antechinus flavipes. The sequence continues at coordinate 595,836,909 of NC_067398.1, read as the reverse complement.
CCAGCAAACAATGTGAGTTCTCAATAACATATATACAAGTAGCTCAGACTCAGGGGGTAGATCGAGGCAGGGGCGGAGTCAGGGTGCTGAGAGCAGGAACAGGACTCTGATAGGGTGGGGTGAGCCTCCAGAGATGAGATGACATAATGCGGGGAGGAATCCTGGAGATGAGGAGAGGCACCTTGATAAGACAGTATGGTATCTAATATTCTGATAGCTTGGGATGGGGAGAGGCATTCTGGTATTCTAAAATATAAAATATTTTATCCTTATCAAAAACTCTGATTAAGAGGGAGGGGTGGTTTTGCAGGATATAATTGCAGGAACAATTATAAACTAAGGCAGAACAATTAGGGAAACCTAGGCAGGACAATTTAGGGAAACTGAGTCAGGACAATAAAAGAGAACTGTGGCATAACATTACAAAGTAATACATCAGTTAAAATAAAAAAGTTTATCTCCAGACAAAGTCCATAAATTGGTTAAAGATGATCTAAGAATGGAACCAAAAAGTGCCATATCTCCTTTTATAAAAACTGAAAGACAAAGCTTATATATTATTGCTATAATGAATGATAGAACAGTTACATCAAGGGAGCTATATGAAACTCTAAGTTCTCTGAAAATCAGAAAAGTGACAGGTCTGGATGAGATCTATAATTATTGGTCTAAATGCTACATGGTGATATATAAATTATCGACAAAGCACTTTACCAATTTCCACTCCTACACTTCTACTTTCTTTTTCTTTTATACTTATTGCTCAAAAATAATACCAATTACCCTTCCAAAGATAAGCTAATTAAGCCTGGAAAGACTTACATAAACTAATGAGAAGTGAAGTGAACAGAACCAAGAAAACAATGTTCACAACAACAAGAAGATTATTTGATAATTAACTGTATTGGACTTGGCTCTTTTCAACAATGAGGTGACTCAAAGGAATTCCAATACACATGTGAGGAAAGAGCCATCTGTACCTAGAGAGAAAACTATGGTGCCTTAATGTGAATCAAAGCATAGTGTTTTTACCTTTTTTTTGGTTGTCATTCTTAGTTTAATTGGTTTTTTCCTTCTTTTTGTTTTTTTTTCCCCTTTTGATCTGATTTTTCTTGTGCAGCATGACAAATATGGAAATATGCTTAGAAGGATTGCATGTGTTTAACTTATATTACATTGCTTACTACCTGGGGGTGGGGGGGAAGCTGAGAGGAAGGGAGAAAAATTTAGAACACAAGTCTTTTTGAAATTGATGTTGAAAATTATCTTTGCATATATTTGGAAAAATATAAAATGAATATAAATTCTGTTTGTTTCAAAAATACTTCTAAATATATAATGGTTATTTTTATCTATCGGTCACCTTTCTTTTTGATGATGAAGGTTTCATTTTTCTAATCTCTTTAGAGACAGCTAGGTGGCTTAATGTATAGGAGACTGGGCCTGGAGTCAAAAAGACCTGAACTCAAAGCTGGTCTCAGATACTTATTACTTTTGTGACTCTGGACACAAGCTGTCCAGCTGTATAAAATTTCTCATTCTGAGTTTCTTTAACTGTAAAATGAAGATAATAGTATCTATTTTTTAGGGTTTCTGTAAGGATCAAATGATATATTATTTATAAAGTGCTTAGTATAGCCTTTAGAACATAGTAGGCACTAAATAAACACTTTTTTTTTTAACCTTAAGGAACCCAGGTGTGACAAGACTAGTGTTTATTAGCATTTTGTCATTTATTCTTTTGATATACACTACATCTTTATTTGCTCATTTTATGTTATTATATATTGTAAATGCTAATTAATTGTTGTAACATCTAGGCTAGCTCTCTGAAGGGCCTCAGGATCAGTCAAAGTCCTTGGTCTTTAGTAGGAGAAGTGAAGAAGGCAGGCAAGCTGCCACGTGGCTCCACAAAGATAGAGCCTGGATTCTGGAGTTTGAAGCCTGAAGTCTTCCCTGCTGAGCATAGTGTGGCAAAAAAAAAAATTGACTCTTTCATTCTGCCCTCCAATCCTTTCCTATGATTACCTCACCACAACACATTCAGCAGGCACATCACCATATCATCTAAGTTTATGGTTATAGAACCATTATATGTTCTATAAGTACAGTAGGTATTTAGCCTTAAGTACTCTGTTGTTCTGTATTCAAGCACACCTTTATAGAGTTCCAGCCCTCTACTTCTCCTTTTAAATGTTTTCTTCCTGTAAGCATTGACTTCTGGAGGTTAGTTTAACTTGCAACAAAGTCTACTACACCCTTATTACTCTTCTTTATGTTTTTCCAATTGTCCTCAGTAGATTTACAAAAGAATCTTTGAAAAGCTATAAAAAAGATCCAGATGGTAAAATTCACATTTGAATAACTAATTAACTATAACTGTCAGGAACCTCTCTACTTTTTAAAATTGTTGATATTATTAAGATTATTATATTGTTTTTACCTTGTTCAGTGAAATTAAAATAACTTTAATAAAAGTAGATTTCCTACTATTATTATTTTCTTTTTAATTTCCTGCAGATTATTGCATGATGAATAAATACTGTTTCTGTAATTGAATGAAAGTATTAGGATATAAATTCATTTTCTGTAGGTTCATTGATACTTTCTTTGATGCAACTTTAATAGTCAATAGGACGATAGAATTTTATACAGTATTCTTTGACCATGTGATTTTGATTTTCTTAATGATTTTAAAGGTTTTTTTTTTTTTTTTATTCCACATTTGGTATCTCATGAGTGCTTTAGTATGACAATACCCATTAAAAATGTTGCACTTCACTATTTCAAACTCATTCTTTTTGTACAGCAAAATAATTGTTAGAACATGTATGCTTATATTGTATTTAATTTATACTTTAACATACTTAATATGTATTGGTCAACCTGTGTGTGGTGGGGGTGGGGATGGGGGGAAGAAAGGGAAAAATTGGAATAAAAGGTTTGGCAATTGTCAGTGCTGTAAAATTACTCATGCATATAACTTGTAAATAAAAAGCTATATTAAAAACAAACAAACAAATTAAAGTGTGCATCTATATATGAAAAAAAATGTTGTACTTAAGTTTTTGTGGCTCGACATTGTGGTTGGGTGATATATATCACAAGGGTAAGCATCTAGTCCAATTTATTGGACAATTCCTAGGATATGTTAACATCTATATTTATTTGTGTTGTAAAGATGTGTCATTTTTATCACTTCATTGTGAGTGAATTTCTAATATGTAATTCTAGTTATCAAGTTATATTTTGATAAGTTTGTGGCATATGCTAAATTTTTATAGTCTCCAGTGATGTATTGCACAGATTCTACTGCAGATCATTAAGTCTTGGTTCCTTAAGAATAATTCTGTAATTTCTAGTGGCAGTGATTTAGTTTTGGATCACTATCATTTGCCTTTTTTTCACAAACAATCCCTATGCTTCTATAATGTTATATTGTTGACTGAGTTCATGCAGATGTTGCCAATGGAGGCTTAAAAATTTTTCATTCTTTAATAATAATCATTTTCACAGGCTACATATAATGTTAACCCACTTTTAAGTATATTAGACAGACATGATCATCTTTACCAATTACCAGACATTGAATAGAGGAGTAATGGTTTTGTCCAAAAAAATATTTCTTTAAGTTTTTAACTTATTTATCATGTTCTCTAAATATTAATCAATTTTCTTTCCCCTTTTGAAGAAATATTAATATTTCTATTACTGCCCTAAGGTAATAGACCCTCTGTTTTGTTAATATTTCGTGGATATTTGTTAGAATATTTTCCACATATGTTACGTCACATTTTAGTTATAAAAGTGTACAGTTACAATGCTATTGCATACCTTTTACTGCCATAAAAATGTTCTTCATATTCAACTTAGATTTCAGAATGTCAGTTAGTCTCTAAATATTTAGAGAAATCTAAATTTCTCCTTTATATCTTTTTACTTGATGAATCTTGTTTAGGAGAGATCACAGTAATTTACAGGTAGAATCTTCAGGTGGTATTCAAATGCACCTCTGGATTCAAGTTCAAAGCCATCAGTCACTGTTTTTCATTGGTGTTCATTAAGAATTTGATGCCTGTCAAGTCCATATGGCATTGTGATATCATTGAACAAAAATCCAAGAGATAGAATACATTTTGAGTGAATCCATATAGTTTATTATTGTCTGAATACATCAAGTGATTAATAAGTTTTGATTCTATTCCCTTGTTAATATGGAAAACATTCTCAAAGAAATGATCATGGATTTTAGCCAGCACAACTATAAGAAAATTAAACTGTATTTTTGAAAGATCTTACATTTAATGTAAATTTTTTTTTCCAACATGTTGTTTATGATTCTTTTTAAAAATGTTTTTATTTTCTCCTAGTTATATTTAAAACAATCTTTTACATTTGTTTTTTTTTAAACTTTTGATTTCCAGATTTTCTCCCTTATCCTCATTCCCTCCTCCATTGAGAAAGCACATATGAAATTAGGCAAAGCATTTTCATAGAAGTCATGTTGTGAAAGAAAACATAGATCTCTCTCTGCCCTTTAAAAAATCCTCGAAAAATAAAATTTAAAAAAGAGAGAGAGAATATGCTTCAATCTATATTTAGATACAATCAATTCTTTCTCTGTGTATAGATAGGATTTTTCATCATAAGTTCTTTAGAACTTGTAGTCATGGATCATTGTAGTGCTGCAAATAGCAAAGTCATTCACAGCTGATAATCCCAGAACATCTTTATTACTTTGTACACTGTACACTTCATTTTGCTTGAGTTTATGGAAGTCTTTCCAAGTTTCTGAGAGCATCCTGGTCATCATTTCCCATGAAACAATAATATTCCATCAAAATCACATACCACAATTTATTCAGCCATTTCTTAATTGATGAGCATTCCCTAATTTTCTAATTTTTTGCCCTGAGAAACTAACAGCTATAAATATAAGAATTTTTATAAATGCTTTTCCTTTATTAAAAAATTATCTTTTTTTAATTCATGCCTAGTAGTGATATTGCCAGGTCAAAGAATATGCATTTTGTAGCTTTTTGGGCATAGATTCTATCTTTCAATCATTTATCAATTGGCTCTTATTTTTTTATAAAGTTGACTCAGTTCCCTATAGTTTGAGAAATGTCCCTGCTAATTGTATTTCTCCCAGTTAATTCTATTCTATTTCTCCTTTTACCCTATCCCTTCTGGAAAGTGTTATGCTATTGACCACTTCCTGCAATATACTTTTTTTCCTATCACCCTGCTTCCTTGCTGTATCTCCTTCCCTTCCTACTTTCCTATAGGGTAAGATAGATTTCTCTACTTATATTGAATGAGTTATTTCTACATTTAAACCAGTTCTGATGAGAGTAAAGTTCATTCACTTCCCCTCCCATCCCCCTCTTCCCCTCCACTGCAAAAGCTTTTCCTTACCTTTTAAAGGCAGATACTTTACTTTACAACATTCTACTTCTTCCTTACCCTTTTCCTCAATATTGGAATTAAGGTCTGTTTCTCACTTTTGACAGGAAGCATTGATATATGATCTCTAGTGATCACAAATACAATATGATTTTCAATTTCAGTATACAATTCCATCAAGTAACATTGTAAAAATCTAATGTTTCTTTGCTAACAGTTACAGTCTCCCCATATAAATGCATATTTCCCTCCCAGACAGGTTATTTTATAAAACTGTTATTCAATTTTCGTGCCATTTGTCCAAGAACCAGGGCACAAGATGTTTTTCCATGTGCCAAACTGCCAGCCCAATTCTTGAGTGACCCAAAAAAATGTGTTCCATAGAGGTGTGTGAGGGGCCAATCTGATAATCCCTTTCTGTAGACACACTGCTGCAACCCTCCCACAGATGAGGTTGTCTTTTTGACAGGATGTCCCTGCATGTCCAGCATGTGTCACATGATACCCTATCCCTCATGAGACAAGCCTAGGTCATGGTGGGTCAAGCCCACCTTTTGGCCTCTGTTGCCAGTCCTGATTGTGTGTAACACAAACCCATATATATAGAAAACATCTTGCTAATGGTCTTAGGGGCATGTCTTTTCCTCCTGTTGGATAGTTACCTCTTCTTCCTTCTTTTCCTCTTCAGTTCTATGGACAACTTTGAGATGTTTAGTGGGAGTCCACTGTGGAAGCTTTTCATCTGTGGAGATACAAGCATATCCTGGCACCCTCATTAGAACCCTATAAGGTCCCTCCCATCCTTCAGGACCCTTTTTCATTACCATGGTCTTTTTCTTAGGGGGCCTTCTTAAAGAAGATGAGGTATTATCTTTGAGTAATTGTCTATGTACACTGCTTTATTTATATCTTTCTGAGTGGCCCTGACTCCATCTACTTATTTTTCTTTTTTGATAAATCTATTGAGAGTTTGATTAGTCCTTTTTACAATGGCCTGTCCTGAAGGATTGTAAGGAATCCCAAAAATATGATGTATGGAGAATTCCTGTAAGAATTATTTTAATATTTTTGAGGTATATGAGGGTCCATTATCAGTCTTAATGTGTGTGGGATACCCGTAGAGGCAAAACAGTGTAATAGGTGATTTATTACATGTGAAGCAACTTCCCCTCATTGAGAGGATGTAGATACAAAGCCTGAAGAAGTGTCAACTGTAACATGAATACATGTTTTTCCGTATGTGTAACATTCATTTGCCATATATCATTTGGCCTATTACCTCTGGGGTTAGTGCCCAGCTCTACAGGTTTCTGAGAATTATATGTTTGTACTGAGAAAACAAATTTATCCTTGTCAGAGTAAAGAGGGATTGAGTACATAAGGGCCATCCCCTGGGGATCATGTTTGGGGATGGAAAATCTGCCTGTAAAGAACTCTTGTCTTTCAAGATTGAGTTTATTTGTCTCAAATCTGTTAATATCTCCATTTACAAGATTTTTTCTTTATAATAAATACAGGGGAGTTCCATGAGTTATTTGTTTCCTCAATATGTCCTAATTCTAATTGTTCTTGTACTAATTGATGTAGAGTGGCTGTTTTTTCTTTAGACAGGGTCCATTGCTCCACCCATATCGGAGTGTCGGCAGTCCAAGTCATTTTTGAAGTGGTGAAAGCTACAACAGCAATGACTCCTCCTAAAAATCTGTGGCAATTTTCATCCCTAATTGATGTTGTACATCCCTATCTCATAAGTTAGTATGTAAGCCACATATTATTAAAGGAAACATAGTTCCTGTCTTTCCATCTTTTTGCCAATTTTTTGGGTAGATAACACTTATTTTACTATGAAAGTGAAATAATGGAAAGAGAAAATTAGAGAATAGCAACTTTCACACATTGTCAGATACCATTTGAAATCTTTTTTTATTATAGCTTTTTATTGACCAGAACATATTCATGGATAATTTTTCAACATTGACCTTTCCAAACACTTCTATTCCAACTTTTCCCTTCCTTCCCTCCAGCCCCTCCCTTAGATGGCAGGCAGTTCCATATATATTAAAGTATGGCTTAAATACAATATATGTATACATATTTATTCAGTTCTCTCATTGCACAAGAAAAATCAGATTTAGAAAGGTAAAAATAAATTGGGAAGAAAAACAAAAATGCAAGCAGTCCACACTTGTTTCCCAATGTTCTTTCATTGGGTGTAGCTGGTTCTGTTCATCACTGATCAGCTGGAACTGAATTGGATCCTCTTATTGCAGAAGAGAGTTGCTTCCATCAGAATTGGTCCTTCATATAGTATTGTTGTTGAAGCATATGATGATCTCCTGATTCTGCTCATTTCAATTAGTATCAGTTCATGTAAGTCTCTGCAAGCCTCTCTGTATTCATTCTGCTGGTCATTTCTTACAGAACAATAATATTCCATAACATTCATATACCATAATTTACTCAGCCAATCTCCAATTGATGAGCAACCATTTAATTTTCAGTTTCTAGCCACTACAAAAAGGGCTGCCACAAATATTTTTGCACATACAGGTCTCTTTTCTTTCCTTCTTTAACATCTCTTTGGGATATAAGCCCAGTAGTAACACTGCTGGATCAAAGGGTATGCACAATATGATAATTTTTTGAGCATAGTTCCAAATTGCTCTCCAGAATGGTTGGATCCATTCACAATGCCACCAGCAGTGCATCAGTGTCCCAGTTTTCCCACACCCCCTCCAACATTCTGCATTATCTTTCCGTGTCATCTTAGCCAATCTGAGAGGTATATAGTAGTATCTCAGAGTTCTCTTAATTTGCATTTCTCTAATCAATAATGATTTGTAACACCTTTTCATATGAGTAGAAATACTCATCATCTTTCATCATCTGAAAATTGTTTGTTCATATCCTTTGACCATTTATCAATTGGAGAATGGCTTGATTTCTTATAAATTAGAGTCAATTCTCTATATATTTTGGAAATGAGGCCTTTATCAGAACCTTTAACTATAAAAAATGTTTTACCAGTTTATTGCTTCCCTTCTAATCTTGTCTGCATTAGTTTTGTTTGAACACAAGCTTTTTAACTTGATATAATCAAAATTTTCTATTTTGTGATCAAGAATGATCTCTAGTTCTTCTTTGGTCACAAATTCCTTCCTCCTCCACAAGTCTGAGAGGTAAACTATCTATGTTTTCTAATTTATTTATAATATCATTCTTTATGCCTAAATCATGAACCCATTTTGATCTTATTTGGTATACGGTGTTAAGTGTGGGCCCATGCCTAGTGTCTGCCATACTCATTTCCAATTTTCCCAGCAGTTTTTGTCAAATAGTGAATTCTTATACCAAAAGTTGGAGTCTTTGGGTTTGTCAAATACTAGATTGCTAGATTATTATAGTTATTGACTATTGTGTCCTGTGAATCTAACCTATTCCACTGATCAACTAGTCTATTTCTTAGCCATATCAAATGGTTTTGATGACCTCTGCTTTACAATATAGTTTTAGATCTGGTACAGCTAGGCCATCTTCATTTGATTTTTTTTTCAATAGTTCATTTGAAATTCTTGACCTTTTGTTCTTCCATATGAATTTTGTTGTTATTTTTTCTAGGTCATTAAAATAGTTTTTTGGGAGTCTGATTGGTATAGCACTAAACAAATAGGTTAGTTTAGGTAGTATTTTCATCTTTATTATATTTGCTTGACCTATCCAAGAGCACTTAATATTTTTCCAATTGTTTAGATCTGATTTTATTTGTGTGGAAAATGTTTTGTAGTTTTGCACATATAGTTCCTGACTTTCCCTTGGCAGATAGATTCCCAAATATTTTATACTATTGGCAGTTATTTTAAATGGAATTTCTCTTTGTATCGCTTCCTGTTGGATTTTATTTGTTATATATAAGAATGCTGATGATTTATGTGGGTTTGTTTTGTATCCTGCAACTTTACTAAAGGTGTGGATTATTTCTAACAGGTATTTTTAGTAGAATCTCTTGGGTTCTCTAATTATACCATCATATCATCTGTCAAGAGCAATACTTTGGTTTCCTCCTTACCTACTCTGATTCCTTTAATCTCTTTCTCAACGCTTATTGCCAAAGCTAGCATTTCTAATACAATGTTGAATAGTAATGGTGATAGTGGGTAACCTTGTTTCACTCCTGATCTTCTTGGGAATGGTTCCAGTTTATCCCCATTACATATGGTGCTTAATGATGGTTTTAAATAGATGCTACTTACTATTTTAAGGAAAAGTCCATTTATTCCTATACTCTCTAGTGTTTTTAATAGGAATGGTGTTGGATTTTATCAAATACCTTTTGTATTTGTTAATGTTAATAGTTTTCCTAATATTGAACCAGCCCTGCATTCCTGGTTTAAATCCTACTTGGTCATGGTGTGATACCTTGGAGATGATTTTCTGTAATGTTTTTGCTAATATTTTACTTAAGATTTTTGCATCAATGTTCATTAGGGAAATTGGTCTATACTTTTCTTTCTCTGTTTTCATTCTACCTGGTTTAGTTATCAGTATCTTATCTGTGTCATAAAAGCAATTTGGTAGGACTCCTTCAATCCCTATATTTCAAATAGTTTATATAGCATTGGAGTTAATTGTTATCTAAATGTTTGATAGAATTCAAATGTAAGTCCATCTGGTCCTGGGGGTTTTTTCTTAGGAAATTGATTAATAGCTTGTTCTATTTTTTTTTCCTAAAATGGGATTGTTTAACCAATTTATTTCTTCCTTGGTTAATCTGGGCAAGCTATATTTTTAAAGGTATTCATTCATTTCATTTAAGTTATTAAATTTATTGGCATAAAGTTGGGCAAAGTAATTTCTAATTATTGCTCTAATTTCCTCTTCATTAGTGGCAAGTTCTCCTATTTCATTTTTAAGACTAACAACTTGATTTCCCTCTTTCCTTTTTTAATCAAATTTACCAAGGGCTTAATCCATTTTGTTGTTTTTTTCATAGAACCAACTCTTAGTTTTATTTATTAATTCAATATTTTTTTATTATTTTCAGTTTTATTAATCACTCCTTTTATTTTTAGAATTTCAAGTTTAATGTTTGACCAAGGGTTTTTAATTTGCTCTTTTTCTAGCTTTTTTTAGTTGCAAGCCTAATTCACTGATTTTTCTCTTTCTCTATTTTATGCAAGTAGGCCTCTAGAGACATAAAATTTCCCCTTATTATCGCTTTGGGTGCATCCTATTCTATTTACCTCTTTAACTTCTTTCTGATTTATTTTGTGGTTTGATTTATCTAATTCGGAGAGTGCAAGGTTGCTTCAAATGTTTTTCCTGTACACAACATATTGTAGGATTCTGACTTTTAATCCAGTCTGTTATCCACCTCTGCTTTATGGGGGAGTTTACCCCATTCATATTTATGGTTCAAATTACTAGTTCTGTATTTCCTGCTATCTTGTTAACACCAGATTATGCTTTTCTCTTTCCTTTCCCCTTACACCTCTCCCCAGTATTAAATTTGTGAGCACAACTTGCCTTATACAACCCTCCCTCTTTAGGATCCCTTCCCTCCCCTTTAGAATCCCCCCGCTTCCTTTAAAACTTTCTCTTACAATTTCTGTATTCCCTTTTATTTAGCTTAGTCCTTCCCTTTTTCCCTTTTTTTCTCTTTTCCCCTGCCACTTTTCAATGAGGTGGGAGAAGTTTCTCTATAAATCAAGTATGTTTAATATTTTCTCTTTGAGCTAGTTCTGATAAGAGTAAGATTCACACTAGGTTCATCTCCCTCCCTTTTTTCCTTCATATATAATAGGTTTCCTTTGCCTCTTTGTGAGATGTAGTACCTCCACTTTTCCCTTTTTCTGATACAATTTCCTTTCCACCTCTAGCTTCTTTTTTATAACAGTAAAACCAAATTATACATGTATTCTTTATGAATACTCATAACAGATATATAGTTCCCAAGATTTCTTTTTACATTTTTATATTTCTCTTGAGTCCTATATTTGGAGATCAAACTTTTTGTTTGGTTCCGGTTTTTTCATCAGAAATAGATGAAATTCATCTATTTCATTGAATGTCTATCTTCTTCTCTGGGGAAAAAAATGCTCATTTTGGCTGAGTAAAAATGCTCATCTTGACTGCATACCAAGTTCCTTATCCTTTCACAATATCAGATTCCAGGCCCTTAGATCCTTTAATGTAACATTGCTAGATCCTGAGTAATCCTTATTGTGCTCCTCTATATTTTAATTGTTTTTTTTTTCCCTTGGTCTGATAGTTCTGGAATTTAGCCACAATATTTCTTAGAGTTTTGATTTTGGGATTTCTTTCAGTAGGTGATCAATGAATTCTTTCAATGTCTATTTTACCCTCTGTTTCTATAACATCTGGGCAGTTTTCTTTGATGATTTTCTGAAAATAGTGTCTAGGCTCTTTTTTTCATCATAATTTTCAGGAAGTTCAATAAATTTTTAAAATCCCTCTTGAGATCTTCCATGACCTAAGCCCAATTCTTATTTTTCCTGGAGGCTTTGGATGTAGGAACTTGGACTTTGCTATCATCTTATGAGTGTGTGTTTTGATCTTCTTTGTTACCTAGTATTAACTTTCTCTGGTCACAACCTTTTTCTGTTGCAGCTCATTTCCTTAGCCTATTACTAAGCTTTTAACTCTTTGTTAAAGTAGGGCTCTGTTTCTAGAGTGGAGGGTGCACTGTCCCAAGTTTCAGGGATTTTGTGCAGCTATTTTCAGAAATCCTTCTAAGAATCTGATAACAAGCACTCTTTTCTGCCCTGGAGTTGTTAAGAGTATCCTAAACCCACTGTAGCAATAAGATCTAGTGTTCTATAGCAACTGAGTCCTTCAAAAGGACTGATGATGTCCTGAGTAACTGGACAGAGAAGGACTGGAGTATTGATGGATTTGCTCCCTGTGGCAAGCAGAGAAGGGCACTGATAGGGGTCAGTTTAACCTCATAGTCCCACCCTCTGTGAGAGTCCTGGCCATCCCATCTTAGTATATCCAGTCAGAAATCTGAGTTATGTCAGGTCCCCGAGGTTAAATTTCCCCTAAAAAATCTGTCTTTGCTTCATGTCATTTTTCCTGAACTCCTTTGGGTTATATCCCTTAGGACAGTCTGCTTCATGGTTTCCTTGTCCTTCCCCCTCCCCTATACTTTATGATGTCTTTCTCCTTCTTATAGCTAACTCGTTTAGAGTGCTAAACTCTTCTATAAAATTAGCTAGCCAGCTAAGGGCATACTCTTAGGTATTCCTTTTATTCTGGCTAATTTTGAGTTCCACTAGGGAAATTGTCTTTCCATCATTAATAGTTTGTTTGTTTGTTTGTTTGTTTTTTGTATTTTTTCATCATTAATTGTTAAAACCACTTTCCTTGCTAACTATATGTTCTTGCAACTCTAATTCATATTAACCATGCTTGAGATCTTTTGCATCCTTTCATTTTGTCTGTAATCTCTTCTTTTAAATAAACCTACATTTGTAAAAGAGTGGTAATTGTGAATTCTACCCATGACTGAACCCCAACATTTGGTGCCTACAATCTCACCATTTGGTGCTGAACCCCAAACACATCATTTGGAATTAGGAATTCCTTTCCTAAATCACATCACTAGTAAAGAAATTTCCTTTGACCTGAGGCCTCTGGAAGCTGCCACAGACACCATTACCCATGCCCACTACTGATATACTAGTTTCTCAAGGCCTTTTCACCCTACTAACAAGCCTCCCCTGCCAACCTTCCAAGTTGGTTTTGATGTCTCTGGGCTGAAAGATCTAGAAAGCTCCAATACTACTACTGAATCAGAGGTCCATAGACCAGTTATTGCTTTGTTGGTATCAGGACCAGGGACAGAGGTGTGTTGGTGTGGCCTGCCCTGGGACTGTGCACTGGACACTAGGAGCCCTAATGCCAAAGAACTTTTTTGTTGATCTTTTAAGTTGTGTTTGGTGTCTCTTGGCTGAGAGATCTGGAAGACACCAATACTGCTGCTGATTCAGAGGTCCCTAAGCCCTGCTTTGCTGTCACAGGGGTCAGGATTGGGGCTAGGGCTGTGCTAGCATGGCCTGCACCAGGATTGAATGCTGGACTACCAATATGGGACCACAGATATTTTTCTGCTGATCTTCTAGGTTTTCTTCAGCTGGAAAATGGTTTTATTCCATTTTTTTTGTATATTCTGATGTCATTTAGAGTCATTATTGAGGGGATTTTTGAGTAGATTTCTATATGGACATTACATACTCCAATATTCTTAATATAGTTGGATTTACTTATTATTTTTACAATACATGAATAAATGAGGGCCCAACTGAATTAAAAACTCTGTGATAATACAGGCAGTATACCTTTTATTAAGCTTTCAGACAAATTGTTCAATCATTTTTAAATTGATAATATGCTGCCTTTTACATACCTGTGGACTTTTTGACAAACCATTTTTATTCTTCATCTAATAAATTGCTTTCTGATAAACCTTTATATTTTTTCCCCTACTGACAAAAGCTATATATTTTTAATAAAGCAAAATGCTAGTTTGTTGGAAGCAGTTTTTTTTTTTTTATTTCATTATTGTTTCATTATTTGTTGCTAGTGGGTATCCCCAGCACCACATATAGTGCCTGAAACATAGCAGGTGCTTAATAAATATATAATGATCTTTTTTATAACCTATATCTATATGTAATTGAACTATTTTAAATAGGTTACAAATGTCCTCATTTCTAAAAAGGGCTTCTTCTTTTTTTTTTTAATTTTTATTTAATAATTACTTTATATTGACAGAATCCATGCCAGGGTAATTTTTTTTTTTACAACATTATCCTTTGCACTCGTTTCTGTTCCAATTTTTTTCCCCTCCCTCCCTCCACCCCCTCCCCTAGATGGCAAGCAGTCCTTTATATGTTGGATATGTTGCAGTATATCCTAGATACAATATATGTTTGCAGAACCGAACAGTTCTCTTGTTGCATAGGGAGAATTGGATTCAGAAGGTATAAATAACCCGGGAAGAAAAACAAAAATGCAGATAGTTCACATTCGTTTCCCAGTGTTCTTTCTTTGGGTGTAGCTGCTTTTGTCCGTCATTTATCAATTGAAACTCAGTTAGGTCTCTTTGTCAAAGAAATCCACTTCCATCAAAATATGTCCTCATACAATATCGTTGTCGAAGTGTATAATGATCTCCTGGTTCTACTCATTTCACTAGCATCAGTTCATGTAAGTCTTGCCAGTCCTTTCTGTATTCATCCTGCTGGTCATTTCTTACAGAACAATAATATTCCATAACATTCATATACCATAATTTACCCAGCCATTCTCCAATTGATGGGCTTCCATTCATTTTCCAGTTTCTAGCCACTACAAATAGGGCTGCTACAAACATTTTGGCACATACAGGCCCCTTTCAAAGGGCTTCTTCTTAAAGAAGATATAAAGACCAGTCAATTAATGAACATTTTTAAAATTTCTATTGTATTTTAGACACTGGTGCTGGGCACTAGAAATATAGAAGTAAGAAAAAAAAAGAGTCCCTAACCCCCAGAATCTCATAATCTAATGGCAAAGACAAAAATAAAACAATTATGAAAATAAGCTATATATAAGATACATGTGAAATATTCAGCAGAAGAAAGGTACTAGAATTAAAAGAAGTTTGAAAAGGCTTCCTGTAAAAGAAGAAATTTTAGTTGGGATTTGGAGATAGGGAAGCCAGGAAGTGAGGATAGACAGGGAGAGCATTCCAGATATGGGACACAACTAGATAAAATGCCCAGAGCTGAGAAATATAGTATCTTATTCATGAAACTTGAAGAAAATCAGTATCACTGGATTAAAGAATACACTATGGAAACTAAGCATTGACCCACACTTAACACCGTATGTCTAAATAAGGTCAAGATGGATTCATGATCAAAACATAAAGAATGATATTATAAATAAATTAGAAGAACATAGGATAGTTTACCTTTCAGACCTGTGGAGGAGGAAGGAATTTGTGACCAAGGAAGAACTAGATTTCATTATTAATCACAAAATAGATAATTTTTATTATATTAAGTTAAAAAGATTTTGTACAAACAAAACTAATGCAGACAAGATTAAAAAGGAAGCAATAAACTGGGAAAATATTTTTATATTCAAAAATTGGGGGGGGGGGGAGGGCAGAGTCAAGATGGTGGAGAAGACACACACATTACTCTGAGCTCCCTTCTACCCTCACTACTAATTACAAAATTCAGCCTCAGAAATAGTACTTGACTGGTAAAATCCATGAATACTGGGAGTACAAAAAATTACCAGCTGAAGATAATCACCTTTGGAAGATCACCAGAAAAGGTTTGTCCTGATCAGAGGGAGCAGGACAGCGCAGGCAGGGAGACAGAACCAGAGGCTAGCATACTGAGTGGGACTGAGGCAAGGGGCGGTCTCCATGGATGAAAAATTTGCAGGGAGGACTCTATCACAGGTTGGCTACTCTGCTTTAGTTTCAAAGCAGTAGATCAGCAGAGAAGATAAAGCCAAAGGTAAAGTGTATTCCCAAAAAAAAAAAAAAAACCACCAAAATCTAAGGATCTGGCTTATTGTATACCCAATCAACACCAGAAGTTGTTATGGACCAGAATTCTGAATTTGAAACAAGGATTCTTAGAAGATGCTAACTCAGTGGAATTGATAGAGACAATGGTTATTTAGCATGGTGCTTAAAAATTCTCTAGTTCAGTACATGTATTTAGTACTTAATAGAGTTCCATAAGATTCACACCTATAATAAGAAAGCATATAAGCTCAGACAAACTCAGCCAGAATCAGAACTAGGGAAGACAGAAAAGTGATGGTAAGCTCTCCTCCTTCACTTCTCCACTGAAACCAAGATCTGGAAGGCCTTGAGAAAACTAGCTGACCTCCAAGTGAAAGAAATAGGTCTGTAAGAAAGCTAACTGGCCCCAGGAAAGGAGACAAGATTTTGAAGGAGACAATAAAGGATTTAGACTTTAATCCTTGGCTACTCGTGTGGTGATTACTGAACTGAAAGGAACGCTGCTCACAGAGACCCCAAGAAAACCTCAACAGAGAACATTACATTTTAGAGAGAATATTACAAGAAGACACTCAGCACAGACCATAGCACAGCTGTGCAGCTGCATTCTGCATCACGGGGCTTTTGCCCAGGGTAGTCACACTTCTGCAAGGCAGGGGGACTCAGCACAGCAGGGCCTCTTCCTGGGACAATAGAACTTCTGCAGAGAGGTTATTATTCCCAGGGCAGAGACACTTCCAGTAAGGGGCTCTTCCCAGGGCAGCTGCTGATCTGCACAATGGGGTTCTTCCCAGGGCAGAGACACTTGCGGTGCAAGGCTCTTCACAGCGCATTCCTGCAGCTCAGCTGCTCTTAGTAGCCTGTTTGCAGGACAGTTACTGTCCATAACCTCCTTACCCTGAAGGCAGACCCTAAGGGCTTAAAAAAAAAAATGAGTAAAAAGCTAAGTGAAAGCTAACCATTGACAGCTTCTATGTAGAAAGAGAGCAAATTTTCAACCCCGAGGAGACTAATAGCAGACAGTCTCCAGACAAAACCCCAAAGGGGGATGTAACCTGGTCCCCATCCCACAAGGCTCTCCTAAAAGAAATTATAAAATATCTTAAAAGAGAGCTAGAAGAAAAATAGGGAAAGAAAAGAGAAGCTCTGCAAGAGAGTATAGAAAAGGCATATAATCACTTAAAGAACAATTTGATAAAGTGGAAAAAGAAAACAATTTCCTGAAATGTGAACTGGAAACAGTAAAGAATTCCCAGAGAGTGCAGGGAAACAGAATTTGTGGATTGGAAAAGATAAAGAACTCCCAGGAAAATAAATGTGTGAAATGAAAAAAGAAAGCAACTCAGTAAAAAAAAATAATAATAATAATGAAATGAAAAAAAAATCTATCGAGCAAAACAACTCATTCAAAAACTCAATTGGATATATACAAAAATAAGTAAAAAAAAAAAAAGCTAATGAAGAAAATAACTCATTAAAAATCAGAACTGAACAAATAGAAATGAATGATTCATTGATACATCAAGAATCAATCAACCAAAACCAAAATAATGAAAAAATAGGAAAAAAATGTCAAATATCTTCTTGGAAAAACAACAGACCTGGAAAATAGATCTAGGAGAGATAATTTGAGGATTATTGGACTTCCTGAAAACTATGATGAAATAAAGAGCCGAGATACTATTTTATAGAACACCATCAAAGAGAACTGCCTAGATATAATAGAATCAGAAGGTAAAATAGGCATTGAAAGAATTCATTGAACACCTTCTGAAAGAGACTCTAAAATAAAAACTCCAAGGAATATTCTGGCTAAATTTCAGAACTGTCAGACTAAGGAAAAAATATTACAAGCATCCAGGAAAAAAATAATTCAAATATCAAGGAGCAACAATAAGGATCACTCAGGATCTAGCTGCCTCCACATTAAAGGATCGAAGGGCCTGGAATCTGATATCCTGAAAGGCAAAAGAACTTGGAATGCAGCCAAGGATAAACTACTCAGCTAAGCTGAGCATTTTCTTCCAGAGAAGAAGGTGGACATTTAATGAAATAGATAAATTCCATTTGTTTCTAATGAAAAAACCAGAGCTGAACAAAAAAAATTTGACCTCCAACTATAGGACTCAAGAGAAGCAGAAAAAGGAAAAAGAACTCTTGAGAACTATATTTCTGTTATGGACATACATGTATGTATGTGTATATATAATTTGATTTTACTGGTATAATATTAAAAAGGGGGGAAAGTAGAAATGGAAAAGGGATAGTATCAAAAAAAAGGAAAAGAGAAGAAAAAAGAGGTAAACTACAAACCTCTTTGTTTACCTTTCAGACCTGTGGAGGAGGAAGGAATTTGTGTATGGAGAGGCAAAGGAAACCTATCATATCTGCAGGAATTTAGGGAGGGGAAGGAATATTGTGTGAATCTTACTCTCATCAGATTTGGCTCAAAGAGAAAATAATTGACATATTTGGTTCAGAGAAACTTCTCTCACCTCTTTAAAAAGCAGGAGGGTAAAAGGAAAAGAGTAAAAAGGGAAAGGTATAAGAAAGAGGAAGGGATTCAAAGCGGGTGGGAGGGATTCTAAAGAGGGAGAGAGCTGAATGAGGCAAGTAATGCCCATAAGTTTAATACTGGGAAGGGGATAAGGGGGTAAGAAAAAGAAAAGCATAATCTGGGAATAATAAGATGGCAAGAAATACATAATTAGTCATTTTAACCATTAATGTGAATGAGATGAACTCTCCAATAAAGCAGAAGTGGATAGCAGACTGGATAAAAAGCCAGACCCCTACAATATGTTGTTTACAGGAAACACATTTAAAGCAGGGTGATACATACAGAGTAAAGGTAAAGTCTGGAGCAGAATGTTTCAGGTGAAGTAAAAAAAGCAGGAGTAGCCATCCTTATCTCAGATCAAGCAAAAGCAAAAATTGATCAAATTAAAAGAGATAAGGAAGGAAACTATATCTTGCTAAAGGGTAGAATAGACAATGAACTAAACATATATGCACCAAGTGGTATAGCATTTAAATTTCTAAAGAAGACGTTAAGAGAGTTGCAAGAAGAAATAGACAGCAAAACTATAATAGTGAGAGAACTCAACCTTGCACTCTCAGAATTAGATAAATCAAACCACAAAACAAATAAGAAAGAAGGTAAGGAGGTAAATAGAATATTAGAAAAGTTAGGTAGATCTTTGAAGAAAACTAAATGGAGACAGAAAGGAGTACACTTTTTTTCTCAGCAATTTATGGAACCTATATAAAAATTGACCATATATTAGGACATAAAGACTTCAAAATTAAATGCAGAAAGGCAGAAATAGTAAATATATTCTTTTTGGATCATGAGGCAATAAAAACTGCATTCAACAAAAAACTAGAAGTAAACAGACCAAAAAGTAATTGGAAACTAAATAATTTTATCCTAAAGAATGATTGGGTGAAACAGCAAATCATAGACACAATTAATAATTTCACCCAAGAAAATGACAACAGTGAGACAAGACACCAAAATCTGTGGGATTCAGCCAAAGGGATGCAGCCAAAGGGGAAATTTATATCTTTAGAGGTTTACTTGAATAAAATAAACAAAGAGAAAATCAATGAATTGGGCTTACAACTTAAAAAGCTAGAAAAAGACCAAATTAAAAAGCCCCAATCAAATACTAAACTTGAAATTCAAAAATTAAAAGGAAAAATTGATAAAATTGAAAGTAAAAAAAAAAAAAAAACTATTGAATTAATAAATAAAACTAAGAGTTGGTTTTATGAAAAAATCAGTAAAATAGATAAACTTTTGGTAAATCTGATTAGAAAAAGGAAAGAGGAAAATCAAATTGTTAATCATAAAAATGAAAAGGGAGAACTTTCCACAAATAAAGAAGAAATTAGAGCAATAATTAGGAGTAACTTTGCTCAACTTTATGCCAATAAATTTGATAACCTAAGTGAAATGTATGACTACCTTAAAAAATATAGGCTTCCCACATTAACAGAGGAGGAAATAAATTGCTTAAATTGTCCCATTTTAGGAAAAAGGAATAGAACAAGCTATTAATCAACTCCCTAAGAAAAATCACTAGGTCCAGATGGATTTACATGTGAATTCTACCCAACATTTAAAGAACAAATAACTCCAATGTTATATAAACTATTTGAAAAAAATAGGAAATGAAAAACTCCTACCAAATTCCTTTTGTGACACAGACATGGTACTGATACTTAAACCAGGTAGGTTGAAAACAGAGAAAGAAAATTATCTCCCGAATGAATATTGATGCTAAAATCTTAAATAAAATATTAACACAAAGATTACAGAAAATCATCCCCAGGATAATAATGCCATGACCAAGTAGGATTTATACCAGAAACGCAGGGCTGGTTCAATATTAGGAAAACTATTAGCATAATTGACTATATTAATAACCAAATTAACAAAACCATATGATCATCTCGATAGATGCAGAAAAAGTATTTGACAAAATCTAAGATCTATTCCTATTTAAAAAAAAAACACTTGAGGGTACAGGAATAAACGGATTTTTCCTGAAAATAATCAGTAAAAATCATCATTACACACCATATGTAATGGGGATAAACTGGAACCATTCCCAAGAAGATCAGGAGTGAAACAAGGTTACCCACTATCATCATTACTATTCAATATTGTATTATAAATGCTAACTTTGGCAATAAGAGTTGAGAAAGAGATTAAAAGAATCAGAGTAGGTAAGGAGAAAACCAAAATATCACTCTTGACAGATGATATGATGGTATAATTAGAGAACCCGAGATTCTACTAAAAACCTGTTAGAAATAATCCACACCTTTAGCAAAGTTGCAGGATACATCAGCATTCTTATATATCACAAACAAAATCCAACAGCAAAAGATACAAAGAGAAATTCCATTTAAAATAACTGCCAATAGTATAAAATATTTGGGAATCTATCTGCCAAGGGAAAGTCAGGAACTATATGAGCAAACTACAAAACATTTTCTACACAAATAAAGTCAGATCTAAACAATTGGAAAAATATTAAGTGCTCTTGGATAGGTCAAGCAAATATAATAAAGATGAAAATACTACCTAAACTAACCTATTTATTTAGTGCTATACCAATAAGACTCCCAAAAAACTATTTTAATGACCTAGAAAAAATAACAACAAAATTCTTCTGGAAGAACAAAAGGTCAAGGCTTTCAAGGAAACTAATGAAAAAAAAAAAATCAAATGAAGGTGGCCTAGCTGTACCAGATCTAAAACTATATTATAAAGCAGAGGTTACCAAAACCATTTAGTATTGGATAAAAAGTAGAAAGATTGATCAGTGGAATAGGTTAGGTTCAAAGGACAAAATATTCAATAACTTTAATAATCTAGTGTTTGACAAACCCAAGGACCCCAGCTTTGGGGAGAAAAATTCACTATTCGACAAAACCTGCTTGGAAAATTGGAAATGAGTATGGCAGAAACTAGGCATGGACCCACACTTAACACCATACACCAAGATAAAGTTAAAATGGGTTCATGATCTAGGCATAAAGAATGAGATTATAAATAAATTAGAAGAACATAGGATAGTTTACCTCTCAGACTTGGGGAAGAGGAAGGAATTTGTGACCAAAGAAATAGAGATCCTTATTTATCACAAAATGGAAAATTTTGATTATATCAAATTGAAAAGCTTTTATATAAACAAATCTAATGTGGACAAGATTAGAAGGGAAACAATAAGCTGGGAAAACATTTTTATAGTCAAAGATTCTGATAAAGGCCTCATTTCCAAAATAATTTATAATATAATATATAATACTCTAATTTATAGGAAATCAAGCCATTCTCCAATTGATAAATGGTCAAAGGATATGAACAGACAATTTTCAGATGAAGAAATTGAAATATTTCTAGCCCCATGAAAAGACGCTCCAAGTCATTATTAATCAGAGAAATGAAAATCAAGACAACTCTGAGATACCACTATACACCTCTCAGACTGGCTAAGATGACAGGAAAAGATAATTATGAATGTTGGAGGGGATGTGGGAAAACAGGGACACTGATACATTGTTGGTGGAATTGTGAACACATCCAGCCATTCTGGAGAGCAATTTGGAACTATGCTCAAAAAGTTATCAAACTGTGCATACCCTTTGATCCAGCAGTGTTACTACTGGGCTTATATCCCAAAGAAATATTAAAGAAGGGAAAGGGATCTCTATGTGCCAAAATGTTTGCAGCAGCCCTCTTTGTAGTGGCTAGAAACTGGAAACTGAAGGGATGCCCATCAACTGGGGAATAGCTGAGTAAATTGTGGTATATGAATTTAAGGAATATTATTGTTCTGTAAGAAATGACCAGCAGGATGATTTCAGAAAGACCTGCAGAGATTTACATGAACTGATGCTGAGTGAAATGAGATCATTATATACTTTAACAACAATACTATATGATGATCAATTCAGATCGACATGGCTCTCTTCAACAATGAGATGAACCAAACCAGTTCCATTTGTTCAATAATGAATAGAACCAGCTACACCCAGTGAAAGAACTCTGGGAATTGAGTGTGAACTATTACATAGCATTTCCAATTTCTCTGTTTTTGTCCACTTGCATTTTTAATTTCCTTCACAGGTTAATTGTACACTATTTCAAAGTCCAATTCTTCTTGTGCAGCAAAATAACTGTATGGATATGTATACATATATTGTATTTAACATATACTTTAACATATTTAACATATATTGGTCTACCTGCCATCTGGGGGAGGGGGTAAAGGGAAGGAGGGGGAAAATTGGAACAAAAGGTTTTGCAATTGTCAATGCTGAAAAATTACACCTGCATATATCTTTTAAATAAAAAGCTATAATAATTAAAAAAAAAACTTACATTAAGTAATTATAAAATATGAAATTTCATTCTACCTATAATTATGAAAATTCTAATTATAAAATTATGAAATTAAAAAAATAAAAAAAGTCCTTGATTAAAAAAATAAAAATAAATAAAATTTTAAAAAATTTTGATAAAGGCCTCATTTCCAAAATATATAGAGAATTGATTCAAAATTATAAGGAGTCAAGCCATTCTCCAGTTGATAAATGGTGAAAGGATATGAGCAGACAATTTTCAGATGAAGAAATTGAAGCTATTTCTAGTCATATGAAAAGGTGCTCCAAATTACTATTGATCAAAGAAATGCAAACTTAGACAACTCTTGAGATGTTGGAATCTTTACAAAGTATTAACTCATCAGACTTGATGGAGACAATAATTATCTAATTTAGCATGGTTCAGTATGATTGATCTGATCTTACATGGCGATGTTATGGGCCAGAACTTGAAACAAGGTACTAAGTGGAACTGATAGAAACAATGCTTTTGTTCACACCTTTAGAGAGCTCATATAAGCAAGAAGCTCTTAGGGCCAGAGTGCACTCTGGGACAGACACAGAGGCACTCTTGGACAGACACAGAAGCACTCTGGGAGATTGAGAGCCAGAAAACCCTCTCTTGGAGGCAAGACAGATTCATTCCAACTTTCACCTTGGTGCTGGCTAGAGAAATTCAGAGTTGAGCTAGAAGCAAAAGACTAGCAGCAAGAGCTCTTGGAAACAAGCAGAGAGATAGGCCTCTAAGAAAAACTAACCGGGCAATTTTGGAAGGAGAAAATAAATGAATGGATTTTATCAGCTGGTTGCATTTGGAGTGATTATTACTCTGAACCGAAACTAAAGCTGCCTCCAGAAAACCTCCCCAAGAAACCTGTTCCCACAGAGAACCATCATACATTATATTTTAAAGAAGAGAACACCACATTGAGATTCCACTACACATCTCTAAGATTGGCTAAGATGACAGGAAAAGATAATAATGAATACTGGAGGGGCTGTGGGAAAACTTAGACACTGATACATTGTTGGTGAAAATGTGAACGGATCCAATCATTCTGCAGAGCAATTTGGAACTATGCTCAAAAAGTTTTCAAACCATGCATAATCTTTGACTCAGCAATCTTTCTACTGGGCTTATATTCCAAAAGGTCTTAAAGAAGGGAAAGGGACCCACATGTGCAAAAATGTTTGTGGCAACTCTTTTGTAGTGGCTAGAAACTGGAGATTGAACAGATGCTTTTTGGAGAATGGCTGAATAAATTATGATATATGAATGTTATGGAATATTATTGTTCTGTAAGAAATGACCAACAAGATGATTTCAGAGCGGCCTGGAGAGACTTACATGAATTGATGCTAAGTGAAATGACAAGAACCAGGAGATCATTATACACAGCAACAACAAGACTATATGATGATCAATTCTGATAGACAAGGCTCTCTTCAACAATGAGATGATTCAAACCATTCTAATTGTTCAGTAATGAAGAGAGCCATCTACACCCAGAGAGAGGGATATGGGAACTGAGTGTGGACCACAACATAGAATTTTCACTCTCTGTTATTGTTTGCTTGCATTTTTGTTTTTTTCTCAGGTTTTTTTCTTTCTAAATCCATTTTTTCTTATTCAGCAACATAACTGTATAAATACATACATACATATTGCATTTAACATATATTTTAACATATTTAATATGTTTTGGGCTATCTACCATCTAGGGGAGGGGGAGGGAGGAAGGTAGAGAAAATTTGGAACAGAAGATTTCACAAGGGTCAATGTTGAAAAAAATGACCTAGGCATATGTTATGTAAATAAAAAGCTATTTAATAAAAAGAATACACCACAAAGCATAAGATGTAAAAAGACTGCAAGGTTAAAGGTGGGGGATTATTATGAATGGCTTTGAATACCAAGTAGAAGGTTTTGTATTTTATTCTGGAGTATACGAATCCATTGATAGTGAGTTATTAGAGTTTAGAGTTTATTGGGTTGGTGTGTGTGTGTGTGTGTGTGTGTGTGTGTGTGTGTGTGAAATAGTTGGACTTTTTATTTAGGAAAATCACTCGCAGTTGAATGGAGAATAGATTGGAATAGGAAGAAACCTGAAGCAGGATGATTCACCAGCAGACTATTGCAATAGATAAGGCTTGAGATGATTTAAGACTGTACTAGAGTAGTAGCATCAGCAGGTGAGGAAAAAGGAGTAAATTAGAGAAATATTGCAAAGATGGTAAAAAAAAAAATTGGATAAGGGGGAGGAGAAGAGATGTTATAGTCATTAAGGAATCCAGAATGATTACTAGATTGTAAGACAAGGAAAATGGTGGTGGTTTTGATACTAATAGGGAAGTTTGTGAGGAGACTAGTAAGGAGAAAAATAAATGTTCTGTTTTAGAAATTTTGAAGTCAAAATGCCTACTGGTTATATAGTTTGAGATATTTGAAAGACAGTTGGAAGTCAGTAGAAATTTTAGGGAAGGCTAGGTAGATTTGAGAATTACCAGCATAGAGATGATAATTCAATTCATGGGAGTTAATGAGATCACCAAGTGGAGTAGTATAGAGGGAGAAAAGAAGAGGGCCCTGGATACAACCCAATGACCTCAGCTCCTATAATTAAAAATCTTAATTTGAATTCAGATCCAATAAAGAAAACTGAGAAAGAATTATTTGAAAAATAGGAGGAAAATCAGGAGAGAGTGGTGGTCCACAAACCTATAAAAGAGAGTATCAAAAAGAAGCTCACTGACAAAGATTGCACCAAAGTCAAGTAAAATGACATTGGGAAGGAAAGGCCATTGGATCTGGAAATTAAAAGATTACTGATAACTTTAGAGAACAAAGTTTTGATAGTGTAATAAATTCAGAAGCCAGATTGTAAGTGGTTAAGAAGAGAATAAGAAGAAAATATAGGTATCTATTATACATAGTATCCTCAAGGAGTTTAATTACAAATGCAGAGGGATATAATATGATTGTTAGTAGAAATAAAATAATTGACTTCTAGTGGTAGAGTCAAGATGGCAGAGTAAAGCCAGGAAGCTGCTCAAGCTCTCCTAATTTCCCTCAAAAACAACATGAAACAAAGTCTCTGAACAGAATCTGGTGGAATGAAACCACTCTCTAACCTAAGATGTACTGAAAAAACTTCAAGAAATCTTAGTCTCACTGAGATGAAAGGGGTGTTCAGCCCAGCTCAGAAAGATTTTGGGAAAATCTGTGAAAGGGTCTTAATCATAGCAAATTAACAGCTAAGACCCTCAGTCTTGGCTCAGTTAGAGGAGCAAATCAATGGGGAAGCTTCCAGTCCCAGGTCAGAAAGCAAAAGCTTCTATTTCCTGAAAAGAGCAGGCAAAGCTACCTTCTGCAAACACAAGGGGCTCTTATGCTCAGAGCAAGGCTCAGAGCTGCATAACAAGGTTGGGACAGCCATCCCTTTACCCCTGAGCAGAGCTCAACCATGAAAGTAAAAAAGAGGAAATACCAAAAGAAAAGGAAAGAAAATGAGCAAGAAACAGAAAAGAGCCTTGACTATAGAAAGCTACGGTGATAGGGCAGACAAAAACACAAACTCAAATGAGTTTGTGTCCACAGAAGAAATATCAAAGAGTAATATGAATTGGTCTCAAGTCCAAAGAGACTTCTTGGAAGTTCTCATAACAGACTTCAAAAGGCAAATAAGAGAAGTAGAAGACAAAATGAGAAAGGAAATGAGAGGTATGTACAAGAGAGTTAACAGTTTGGAAAAGGAAGGAAAAAAATAGTCTGAAGAAAACAACTCCTCAAAAAGTAAAATTAATCAAATGGAAAAAGAGATACAAAAACTAATTGAAGAAAATCAAACATTTAAAACCGGAACAGGGCAAATAGAAGCTAATGACTCTGTGAGACAGCCAGAATCAAACAAACTAAAAAGAATGAAAAATGGAAGAAAATGTGAAACACTTCATTGAAAAGACAATCAATCTGGAAAATAGATACACAAGAGACAAATTAAAAATTATTGGTTTACCCAAAGGCCATGCCCAAAAAAAAGAGCTTGGGTGGCATTCTTCATGAGATCATTAAAGAAAATTGCCCCAATATTCTAGAAACAGAGTAGGAGATAGTCATTGAAAGAATCCATTGATCACCTTTGGAAAAAGATCCTACAAGGAAAACCCCAAGGAACATTGCTGCAAAATTCCAGAATTATAATCTCAAGGGAAAAAATGTTGCAAGCTGCCAGATAAAACCAGTTCAAATACCAAGAAGCAACAGAAAGGATTACCCAGGATCTGGCAGTTTTTACAATAAAGGATCAGAAGGTCTGGAATACCATATACCAGAAGGCAAAGGACTTGGGGTTACAATCAAGAATTAACTATCTAGTTATTTTCAGCATCATTTTTCAGAGATAGTGATGAAGTTTTAATGAAGTAAGAGACTTTCAATCATTTCTATTGAAAAAAACAGAACTAAACAGAAAATTTAATCTACAAACACAGGACTCAAGAGAAGCACAAAAAGGTAAACAGTGGGAAAATATATATTATTTAAAGATTAAACTGTTTACATCCCTAGATGGAAAAAACCATATCTGTTAACTCTTGAGAACTGTACCTGTTACAGGACACAAGAGGAGGGGAGGAAAAGGAGACATCACATGGACTGAGGGTATGTGGGGTTGTGAATGGACTCTAATATGATGACATTAAAGAAAAAGGCATTAAGGAATAGGAAAAGGTCTGTACTGGAAAAAGAGGAAAGGGGGGTATAATGGGACAATTAGTTCATATGAAGAGGCACAAAAGACATATTACAATTCAGGGAAAGAAGGAAGGGAGATGAGCACTGTCTGAAGCTTGATCTCATCAATTTGTCTCTAAGAGTGAATAATGTAAACATTCATTGGGCATAGAAATTTATCTAACCCTGTAAAGAAGTGGAAGAAGAAAGGAAAAAAAAAGGGAGGGGCAATATAGAAGGGAAGGCAGAAACATGAGAGAAAATGTAAGAGAAGGAGGAAATGGGTGATATAAGATAAGGTAGTAGATGGAGGGGGTTAAAAAAAAAAACACCACTAAGCACAGGATGGAATGAAAGAACAAAAGGATATACAAGGATAAAGGAAAATACAGAGTTAGCAATCATAACTATGAATGTGAGTGGTCTGAACTCTCCCATTAAATGGAAATGAATAGCAGAGTGGATTAAAAAACAGAATTCTACAATATTTTGTTTACAAGAAACACATTTGACACAGAGAGACACATATAGAGTAAAGGTGAAAGGCTGGAATTTAGTATGTCTCAGGTGAAGTAAAAAAAAAAAATAGAGGTACCAATTTTGATCCTCACACAAAGCAAAAGTAAAAAATAGATCTAATTAAAAGACATAAAAAATGAAAGTACATTTTGATAAAGGGTACTATAAACAATGAAGTAGTATCTATACTGAATGTGTATACACCAAGTAGTAGAACAAATTCCCAAAGATATTAAGCCTGTTATAGGAAGAAGTAGACAGAAAAACCTTCCCTTCCCAGAATCACACAAATCTAATCACAAAATAAACAAAAAAGAAACTAGGGAGATTAATAGGATCTTAGAAAACCTAGATGTGATAGACCTCTGGAGAAAATTAAAAGGGAGAGAAAGGAATACACCTTTTTTCTCAGAACCACATGGCACCTAAACAAAAACTGACTATGAAGTAGAGCACAAAAGCTTCACAATCAATGCAGGAAGTGTTATGCCACAGTTCCTTTTAATGTCCTGACCCAGTTTCTCCAATTGTCCTATTTAGTTACTCTGCCTCAGGTTATAACCTTTCCCTCTTAATGTTTGATGAGATAAAGGTTTTATATCTTTAGGCTATAATCATTCCTTCTTAATGTTTGACAGGATAAAGATTTATCCATTTTAGACATCATTAGAATATCAGTAACCTCTCCAGTATTTCCCTCCATTGTGTCATCTTAGGTGCCTTCCCCCATTAGGTTAACCCCATCCAGAGACTTCCCTCATTATGTCATTGTTCTTGTCATCCTATAAAAAAAAAAAAAATCTTGCTGTCCTGATACTTAGGGCTGGATTCTTTGAGATGATAGTCTCATTCAGCCCTGGGACCAACCATGAATCCATTTGGTCCCAGTATCTCTCTCCATTTACTAAATTATTAAATTGTTCTCTAATCTCTGTCTTGCTCAGTTTCTCTAGCATTACAGAAGGCAGAAATAGTAAATCCTTCATTTTCAGATCATGATGCAATAAAAATTATATTCAATAAAGGGGCAGGGAAAAAAAAAAAACTAAAACTAAAAACTAAATTGGACTAAAACTAATTGCAAATTAAATAATCTAATTCAAAGAAATGAATGGGACAAACAGCAAATCACAGAAATAATCTATAATTTCATCCAAGAAAATGGTAATAATGAGACAACATACCAAAACCTATAGGATGCAGCCAAAGCAGTTCTTAGGAGAAATTTTATCTCTAAAGAGCTGCATGAAAAATAGAAAAAGAGGAGATCAATGAATTGGACATGCAACTAAAAAAACTAGGAAAAAAATTAAAAACCCCAAATTAAATGCCAAATTAGAAATTCTGAAACTCAAAGGAGAGATTAATAAAACAGAAACTAAGAAATCTATTGAACTAATAAATAAAACTAAGAGTTGGTTTTTATGAAAAAAAATAGATAACCCTTTGTTAAATTGATTAGAAAAAGTAAAGAAAAAAAAATCACCAGCATCCAAAATGAAAAGAATGAACTTACCACCAATGATAAATAAATTAAAGCAATAATTAGGAGCTATTTTGTCCAACTGTATGGCAGCAAATTTAACAATCTAACCAAAATGGATAAATATTTACAAAAATATAAACTGTCCAGATTAACAGAAGAGGAAATAAATTACTTACATAGTTCCATTTTAAAAAAAGAAATTGAACAAGCCATTAATGAACTCCCTAAGGAAATATGCCCAGGACCACATGGATTCACAAGTGAATTCTACCAAACATTTAAAGAACAATTAATTTCAATACTACATAAACTGTTTGGAAAAAATAGATAAAGAAGGAATACTGCCAAAATCCTTCTATGACACAAATATAATACTGATCCCTAAACCAGGAAGAGCCAAAACAGAGAAAGAAAATTATAGACCAATCTCTCTAATGAATATTGATGCAAAAAAATTTAAATAAAATATTAGCAAAGAGATTACATCAATTTATCAGCAAGATAATACACTATGACCAACTAGAATTTATATCAGGAATATAGGACTGTTTCAATATCAGGAAAACTATTACCCTAATCAACCATATCAATAACAAAACCAGTAGAAATCATATGATAATCTCAATAGATGAAGAAAAACTATCACTCTTTGCAGAGGATATGTTATATACTTAGAAATATTCTTAGAGATATACTTAGAGAATTCTAGAAAATCATCCAAAAACCTATTGGAAACAATTAACAGCTTTAGCAAAGTGGCAGGATATACAATAAGCTCACATAAATCATCAACATTCCTATATATTACAGACAAAGCCCTTCAGCAAGAGACAGAAAGAGAAATTCCAAAAATACAAAAAATGGTGGCTTAGCAGTACCAAACCTAAAATTATATTATAAAGCAGCAATCACCAAAACTATTTGCTATTGGCTAAGAAATAGAGTAGTATATCAGTGGAATAGATTAGATACACATGACACAGTAATCAAGACCTGTAATCCAGTATTCATTAAACCCCCAATAAACAAAAATGTTTGTAGCAGCTTTTTTGGTAATAGCAAACAACTGGAAAAAGAATGGATGTCCAACAATTGGGGAATGCCTGAACAAGTAGTAGTATACAAATGTAATGGAATATTATTGTTCTATAAAAAGTGATAAGCAAATTGCTTTTAGAAAGGTCTGGGAAAATTTACATGAAGTGATGCTGAATAAAATAAGCAGAACCAGTAATACATTGTACACAATAACAGCAAGAATGTGTGATCAACTATGAAAGACTTAATTCTTCTCAGTAGTTCACAAAACCAAAGCAATCCAAATAGACTTTGGGAAAAAAATGCCATCTGCATCCAGAAAAAGAACTAAAAAGACAATATAAATCAACACATACTATGTTCACTTCTTTTTTTCTTTTTTTCTCTCCCATAGTTTTTCCCTTTTCATAAAACAATGTATATTAAAAAGAAAAAAAAAGAAATGAAAGGATCAAGGGAGGGTTTTTCAAGATGGGAAAGACATGGGCATATTTGTAGATGGTAAGGAAGGAGTCAAAAAATAAAGATTGAAGATAATCAAAGTATGGGGATAGTGGACATGCAATCTGTTGAAAGAGATTAGATGGGATTAGATCACTTTCAAAGATAGAGTTAGGCCATCTCTTCATGTTAAAGAGTCAATGGCAGAATATAGCTAAATGATAAGAGAAACAGAAAAGAAGAAAAGCAGGAGCTCAAGCAAATGGCCTCAATGTTCTATAAAAAATGAGGCAAAGATATTAAGATATTAACTTAAAAAATGGGATGGGAATCATGGGAGTTTTTTTTAATAGTAATTTTTCATTTTCAAAATATATACAAAGATAGTTTTCAATATTCACCCTTGCAAAACCTTGTGTCTCAAACTTTTCTCCCTCCTTTTCCCTCATCTTAGGGAACTCTTAACAAATAATCCAATATTTGTTAAACATGAGCCGTTTTTCTATACATATCTACATATTTAACATTCTGCACAAGGAAAATCAGATCAAAAAGGAAAAAGATGAGAAAGAGAAAAATGCTAACCACAACAAAAAAGGTGAAAATACTATGTTGTGATCCACATCCAGTCATCACAGTCCTCTTTTTGGCCACAGTAGGCTGTCTCCATCAAAAGTCTATTTGAATTGTCCTGAATCATGTCATTGTTGAAATGAGCCATTTATAATGCAGGCTGATGACCTTGGAGAGAACTCCCAGTTTTAGGCTTTAGTGGTCAGAAAACTGACAAAAAAGTATTATTTGATAAGGGGAAGAAAGGTAGAAAGTCAATAGATTTTTGATTAAATAAGGCTATTTAGGAGTTCTTGAAGATAGAGGTGGTACATTTGTGGGTGACAGCAAGGTCAAGGATATGACCTTATTTCTGGCTGAGGTGAAGTGAGAAGGTCATGGGAAGTTATAGGTTAAAGAACTGAATGGTTAGGTTGAATAAATTTTATAAACTAATGCAGTTAGGAAGATAGAAGGAAAGATCTATGGATACTAGGGTAGAGACTGGCTGGGAACTTAACATAGCAGAAATAACATGGAAGAAGTGGCAACAGTAAAGACAGTGCTGAGAGTTCCTAGAGTCCAGAAATGGTAAGAGAACTGGAAAACATTTTGTCAGAACATTTTGTCAGAAAGAGCTTTCAGGGACCTCTATGCTAACAAATGGGAGCAAGAGCAAGTGCCATTTGGCAGTTTTATTCCCTATTCCCCAGTTTTGAGTTGCAATTACAAGAAAGAAAGAAATGGTTGTGTGGATACAGAGAGGCCCTACCTTGTTAAGTACCAGAGCACAAACTATTAAGGCAATCACCAGACATTACCCTGGATACATTGCTTTGGCTTGTGAGCACCACTTGCTTCTCACAGCCTTCCCTTTTTAGTATCCCTCCCCCCACCTTAGAGTTCCTCCCCCTATCTTACCCCTTTCCCTCCCAGTTCCCGTATTCCCTTCCACTTAGCTTATTCCTTCCCTTTTCACTTTTCCCTTCTCACTTTTCAATGAGGTGGGAGAAGTTTCACCATAGATTGAATATGTCTTAAGATTTTTCACTTAAAGCCAATTCTGAAGGCAGTAAGATACCCACTATATTCATCCCCCTCCCTTCTTTCTCTCAGATATAATAGGTTTCCTATGCCTCTTCATGAGATGTACTATCCCCACTTTACCCTTTTTATGGTACAATGTCCTTTCCACATCAATTTCTAGAACAAGGTATACATGTATTCTTTATACATCTATATAGTCAAAATATAGTTCCCAAGATTAATCTTTACCTTTTTAGATTTCTCTTGAGTTCTATATTTGTAGATCAAACTTTTTTTTAAGTTCTGGCTTTTTCATCAGAAATAGATGAAATTCGCTTACTTCGTTGAATGTCCATCTTCTTCCCTGGAAAAAGATGCTCATTCTTGCTGGGTAAGTTATTTTTGGTTGCATACCAAATTCCTTAGCCTTTCGGAATATCATATTCCAGGCCCTTCGATCTTTTAATGTGGATGCTGCCAGATCCTGGGTGATCCTTATTGTGGCTCCTTGATACTTGAATTGGGTTTTTCTAGCCGCTTGCAATATTTTTTCCTTCATCTGAGGGTTCTGGCATTTGGCCACTATATTCCTTGGTGTTTTGATTTTAGGATCCCTTTCAGTGGGTGATCGATGAATCCTTTCAATGTTAATTTTTTCCTCTGTTCCTATGACTTCTGGGCAGTTCTCTTTGATAATTTCCTGGAAAATAGTGTCCAGGCTCTTTTTTTCATCATTCTTTTCTGGGAATCCAATGATTCTCAGATTGTCTCTCCTGGATCTGTTTTCCAGGTCTGTTGTCTTCCCCAGAAGGTATTTCACATTCTTTTCCATTGTTTGATTTTTTTGGATTTGCTTGACTGATTCTTCTTGTCTCCTTGAGTCATTCAATTCCATTTGTTCGACCCTGATTTTCAGTGAAGTATTTTCTTCGCTCACTTTTTAAAGATCTTTTTCTAATTGTCCAATTGAGTTCTTTTGTTCTGTGGAATTTTTTTCCATTTCGCCAATTTTGTTTTCCAGTTCACCAATCCTATTTTTCAAGAATTTTACTTCTTTATCCACTCTCTCTTTAACTGACTTCTCCAGGCTCTTTTGCCAAGCCTCACTCTGCTTTTCCCATTTTTCTTCTAGCTCCCTTGTGAGAGCTTTTTTAATTACTTCTATGAGGTTCATCTGTGCTGAGGAACAGATGATCTCCTCCTTTGGGGATTCACCTGGAGACTGTCTGTTTTTAGTCTCCTCAGGATTTAGAGTCTGCTCTCTATCTGTATAGAAGCTGTCAAGGGTTAAAGTCCTCTTCAGCTTCTTGCTCATTCTGTCTAATAATCAAAGACAAACTAGCAAAGAAAAACAGAAAAAACTGGAGTCTTTCTTTGGGGGAGGGGCTGGGTGTGTTACCGAGCTTCCTCTCCAGACTGCGGGGGGCAGCAGTGAGGCACTAGCAGGACTGTGTTGCGCCTGTGCTCTGAGGTCCCAGAGCATGCTGAGTCACTGTGGGGGGGGGGGGGGGGAAGGGGGAGCCGGCCAGGTCCCGAGAGACTCCAGCTGTTTGGGGTTGTATTCTTCACTCCCCGGTGTTTTTAGCTTCTCTGCTGGGCTGCTGACTTGCTGCTGGAGCAAAGTATCCAAACCTGTAGCGAAGCTCTCCCCGCAGAGACGGCTGCGATCACTCCCCACCTCCTCTCCCATCTGCTCCCGTGCTCTCACTGCCGCTGCCCTCAGCCTGCCCCCGATCTAAACCCGTCCCAGACCTCCAGTAAAGACAGACCTTTCTTGGCGAATCTCAAGGATGGCTTCTCTTGGTAACTATATGTGGGTTTTTTTCAGTCAAGCATTAATTCAGAGGCTTGTAATGAAGTGGATAGTGAGAGAAAGCGCGGAGCTTATGCAGCTGTGAGCCTCCTCTCCGCCATCTTAACCGGAAGTCCCATTGCTTTGGAAATATCAAAAACTTATAGGTCCCCAGATCTAATTGTGCAGGTAGCAGGATATAAAATCAGAAGATCAGTTCAGATAAGCCTACAGCCCCAAAGGTGAGCAAAATCTTATTCTAACATGAAGTGCAAAAATATAAGTGGAAAATCAACAACAACAACAACAACAACAACAACAACAACAACAACAAAAACAGATAAACTTCTATGGTAACAGAGAAATCCAAGATAAAAATTCAGGAGACAATGACTTAAAAATATTTACAAGTAAAGCCTCCAAGAAAAATGCAGATTGGACCCAAGCTTAATAAGTATTCTTGGAAATGCTGAAGGGGATAAAAAGAATCAAAAAGAGAGAGAGAGAGAGAGAGAGAGAGAGAGAGAGAGAGAGAGAGAGAGAGAGAGAATTTTAAGAATGCTAAAAGAAAATTAAGAAAAAATGAAAGCAATTCAAAAACATTATGAAAAGAGAACTAAAAGTTTGGTAAATGAAATACAAATAAAATAAATTGAAAAAAATAGTTACTGAAAATGAGAATTGATCAAATGGAAACTAATGACTTCATGAGATACTAAGTTCCTACTATGTGCAAACTACTATACTCAGTGCTTGAGTATTAATGACTAGCTTTAGAAAACTCTAATCATATCATGAAGAGGTATTGAAGTTGGACTGAAAACAAGGAATAACATGAACAAAAGAATTAAGATAGGAATCATTCATTGAATGAAGTAGTTGAAGGAGGAAAAAGAAGTCAAAGAAGGAAGAACAACAAAATTAAGAAAAAGAAGGTGGAATTCAGGAGAAAGAGAAGAAGAAAGAAAAAGATGAAAAGGAGGAAGAGAAGGAAAAGAAGAAAAAAAGAAAGATAAAGGTTGAGTTTAAGGTTAGGTAAAAGAGTACCTTGTAAAATTCAGTTGAGATACCCATCTTTTAGTTCGAATATTATTCCAATTACTATTTGAGTGTCTCTGATTAAGTCATTTAACTTTTCTTGGTGCTAGTTTTCTCATCTGCAAAATGAGGTTAATAATTGCATCTATTTTACAATACAAGGATGAAGATGAAATGAGACATAATCAAAGTACTTCAGAAAACTTGGAGAGTTATTCAAATACTACTTATTGTTATTATAATTAAATTAAAATATGTCATGCACTATGCTTCCCCAGTGACCACATTTGAATATACTGTACTGCCACTTAAACCTCAAAGAAAAATAAGTGTCCCTGATTACCAACTAAGTTTGTGAAAATCTGGCTTTGATTGATAAAATTACATGATCTGGCTGTACTCTGGGAACTCAAGGAGGAGATTAGGGTGTTTGTTTGGTTTCCTTGTCCTGCCAATAGCCCCAAATGATTTCTCAGCTCATAGCTATTTCATGAACTGAGGTTGGAGATTTGGGGTTTCTATTTGTGTCCATGTTTGCATGCCATAGAGCATGCTTTATTGTCAGAATCAGTTGGCTTATTTTCTGGTTAAAATCACAGGACTAGAAGCAACCTTAAATATCATCTTTCAGGATCTATACAGATGGGAGCACTGAGGCCCAGAGTGGTGATGTGTCCAAGTTCACATACAGTGCTTCAGAAAACGCTTATTATTCAGCATTGGATATATTTATATATAGAACCAAGTACAAGGCATAGAGTATGCCTTGTATAAGTGATACTCTTTCTAAACAATATTATGTTCCTAGTTATACAAAACTTTATGTGACTTTTCAAAAGTCACTATTTTTCATTGATGCACTTTAATATATTTTTTCTTTTTTTAATTTCATTAAATATTTCTTAATTACACATAAAAACATTTTAAAAATAATCATTATTTTAAATTTTGAGTTCCAGATTCTCTTTCTCCTTCCTATGCTTCTCCTTGAGAATAAAAACATTTTCATTTTGATTTTACATATAAGATCACAACAAACATATTTCCATGTTAGCCATATTTAAAAATAAAATATAAACAAAATGAAAAACAAATTATTAAAAAGTATTCTTTAATATTCATTCAGAGTTTCTTAATTCTCTCTCTGAAGGTGAAATATTTTTCACTTTAGATTCTTTGGAATTGTCTTGGATTATTGTCATGAAAATAATCAAAAAATCTTTAAAAGTTGGTCATTTTTACTATTGCTGCATACAGAGTTTTTTGGTTTACTTCACTCTGCATCAGTTCACATAAGTCTTCCCAGTTCTTTCTGAACCATCCTTTTTGTCATTTTTATACTATAATAGTATTCCAACACAATCATATAACACAATTCATTCAGCCATCCCACAATTAATGGGTGTCCTTTTGATTTTAATTTCTTTGCCACCATAAAAAGAACTACTATAAATACTTTTGTACAAATGAGTCCTTTCCTCTTTCTTTGATGTCTTTGGGATACACAATATCCAATAGTGGTATTATTGAGTATGCACAATTTTATAGCTCTTTGGGCATAATTCCAAATTGTTCTTCAGACTAGTTGGACTAGTTCACAACTTCATCAACTGTCCATTAATGTTCCACTTTTTCCACATCCCCTCCAGAATTATTTGTTTTCTTTTTCTATTATATTAGCTAATATTATAGGTATGAGATAATACTTCAAAGTTGTCTAATTTGTATTTCTCTAATCATTAGTTATTTAAAGTATTTTTAAAATAAAGTGAAAAAAGCAAACATTTTAAATTCATAAAGGAATAGAACTGAAACAATAACTATTTTTTTCAACTAAGAAAATTCAATCACTTGAAATGAACCACCAACAAAAGAGACTAGAAATTGCTTCTTTCTTGCCAACCTGAAAGAAATAAGCAACACTAGTTTGGAATATAAAGTTTTATATAAAATTCTATGACTAGTATTGTCTTATAAAGTAAAACAATTGTCAAGAGAAACAGGCTCACAGAAAGCATTAAGGATGAATATGCAACAAGAATAAAAAGATAAAAAAATGTAGAGATATAGCAAGATTGCTATAACTCTTTTATCCATTAAGGATGGTGAAGCTGCCATATCTGAACTCTAAAATTAGAGTCACTCATATGTGCTATGAGAAAATTTCAGAGACTAATCCAACCATTCAGAAAATTGCTATCAAAGGGTTATCAAACTGTGCCACAAACATTTTGGCACAGACAGGTTCCTTTCCCTTCTTTAGTATCTCTTTGGGGTATAAGCCCAGTAGAAGCACTGCTGGATCAAAGGGTATGCACAGTTTGATAACTTTTTGAGCATAGTTTCAAATTGTTCTCCAGAATGGTTGGATGTATTCACAATTCCACCAACAATGTATTAGTGTCCCAGTTTTCCCACATCCCCTCCAACATTCCGCATTACCTTTCCCTGTCATTCTAGCCAATCTAACAGGTGTGTAGCAGTATCTTAGAGTTGTCTTAATTTTCATTTCTCTGATTAATAATGACTTGGAGAATATTTTCATATGGCTAGAAATAATTTCAATTTCTCCGTCTGAGAATTGTCTGTTCATATCCTTTGACCATTTATCAATTGGGGAATGGCTTGATTTCTTATAAATTAGAGTCAATTCTCTATAAATTTTGGAAATGAGGCCTTTATCAGAACCTTTGATTATAAAAATGTTTTCCCAGTTTATTGTTTCCCTTCTAATCTTATCTGCATTAGTTTTGTTTGTACAAAAACTTTTCAATTTGATATAATCAAAATTCTCTATTTTGTAATCAATAATGATTTCAAGTTCTTTTTTGATCATAAATTCCTTCCTTTTCCACAGGTCTGAGAGGTAAACAATCCTATGCTCTTCCAATTTATTTATAATCTCATTTTTTTATGCCTAGGTTATGAACCCATTTTGACCTTATCTTGGTGTACAATGTTAAGTGTGGGTCAATGCCTAGTTTCTGCCATACTAATTTCCAATTTTCCCAGCAATTTTTGTCAAATAATGAGTTCTTATCCCCAAAACTTGGGTCTTTGGGTTTGTCAACCATTAAATTATTAAAGTTATTGGCTGTTTTGTCCTTTGAACCTAACCTATTCCATTGATCAAATAGTCTATTTTTTAGCCAATACCAGATGGTGCATATTTTTGAAAATAAAAAGCTTTAATAATAATAAAAAATTTAACTATAAAAAATTTCACAGATGCACTGAATCCCATAATTTCAGAGATAGAAAATCCTCAGAAACCACCTAGCTTGGTTCCTACCTAAAAAGGAATCCCTCTTATGACATATCTCACATGTGTTCATACAACCTCTGATAGATTTCCAATGAATAAAAATGTTACCTAAGGAATAAAAGACTAGGAAAATATACAACAGATCTCTGTACAAAATATAACACAATTTTAAAAACATTAAGAAACTGATAAGAAAATTTTAATAAGATAGCCAGTTTATTTGATTTGTTTTGCTTTTATATATATATTTGGTTACAAGAGAGGGTTAAAGTAAAGGAGATCATTGGGAGGGATAGTAAGATAAAATATATCCAAAATATTTATTAAAATATAATAAATAATTTGAAAAAAGAATAGACTGATTTTAGATGATAATATCCCTTTTACATTGTGAGGATTGAGAATATAGCAACTTTGTGATTTGCATAAAAAAATTTTTAAAATATTTTATTTTATTTTATTTAATAATAACTTTATATTGACAGAATCCATGCCAGGGTAATTTTTTTACAACATTATCCCTTGCACTCGCTTCTGTTCTGATTTTTCCCCTCCCTCCCTCCACCCTCTCCCCTAGCTGGCAAGCAATCCTATATATGTTAGATATGTTGCATAAAAATTTTTGGCCTTCCCTTTGAACTAGAAGTCTAGAGAACTAGAGAACTAGAGAATTTTTTTTCTTTAATTTTTTTGTAGGGTTTTTACAGTTCTTTACCATAAAATTTGGGTTAAGTATTTGGTCATAGTATGCATAGGCCAATGTTAAGTAAAAATAACTATATAAAAAGAAATTTTAAAAATATGAAATAAACACGAAAAAATTTCAAAATGAAACAAATTTGCGGAGAATTATAGTTGATTTCAATGCTTCCAGCATGTAATTCATGGTTCTAGGTGGTGGGAATTGTTCCAAAGCAACAATACTTCAAAAGGTACCTTGCTCATTAAATATTTTCTAATCTTTAGCACAAAACACTGCTGGAACCAGGTAAGGAAAAGTTTTTTGGTCATCCATGCTTTTTTATTAAACATCCAAAAGATAGACAGCTGGTACTTGTGCTTTCCTTTCAAAGCTTGAAGGTTAACAGCTTTCTACATAGGGCTGCCTTTATTATGAACCCTGCTATATTGGCACAACAGAGGAGAATTGTCTATTTCTTGTGACATTAAAATCTGGGGGTCACTTCACTTTTTGGCTAATGTATATCCTTTGAGGCATTTTTCCAGTACAGAACAGTTTCATCAGAACTGAATATCTATTCCTGTTTGTAGCTTTTTTTCTGCAATCAGTTTCTTCAAGGTTTCTCCTTATCTGCCTTTTGATCAGCAGACCCTACTTCTCCCATTACTTTTTCATTGCACATTAAATCTTTTTTAAAAAAATTTTAATCAGCCTTTGCTGACCTGAAAATCCATAGAAGTAAACCCTTCACCTTCATTTTCCTTTAGAAAATCATATAAGGATTTAGCATTTTGTCATGTGAAACCGAAGTCTTCTGGAATGCCTTTTATATGACAATCTTGCAACCAAGAGAATAAGGTACTTTCTGGGCAAGAGAGATGTGGATCTCATAGTTTATGTAAATGTTTTGCAGTTGTTGGTTTAGCACAGTGACAGCTTCATGGATTTCTCTCTCTCTCTCTTTTTTTTTTTTTTAAATATATGCTCTATAGTTAACTCATGATATATCAAAACTATCATGGGAAAGTTGTGATATGAAAGGGGTAACTGTATTTTTAAAAACTGCAGACCTATTTACCATCTCATGTGTCCCCAAAAGGAGGAACAAAGGAAAAATCCATGATCCCCAAGCTTTGGACTTATGGGTGCCATACATAACATAGGGAG
Source organism: Antechinus flavipes (assembly GCF_016432865.1). Classification (NCBI taxonomy): domain Eukaryota; kingdom Metazoa; phylum Chordata; class Mammalia; order Dasyuromorphia; family Dasyuridae; genus Antechinus; species Antechinus flavipes. The sequence goes on along the minus strand of NC_067398.1, from coordinate 595,796,316 downwards.
AAATATCCCAGAGTTATAACTTGGGGGCTTATTTTATCCACATTCAGATGCTTCTAGGAATTCTGAGAATATTGCTTGAGTATATCTCATGTTTAGGTCTTTACCAATGTAAATAAAAGGATTGCCAAGGTTTATGTTAAATATTCAAGAAATAAGATCTACTAAGTGTAAGGAAGTCTTTATTTAAACAAATAAATAAATGATCTATACAATTTGCCTGTCTCTCCAGTGAGTCTCAACTTCAGAGATTACTAGCACCCCAGAAGCCTACATACTCCATTTGATTCATAGAGGGAAAAAGATAAGAGAGTAAACATTTTTCTAGCACCTACTATATGCCAAAAAACAGTTGTTGTTGTTGTTTTTTTTTTGTTGTTGTTGTTGTTTTTACAAACCCTGCAGTCTTCAAAAGAAAAGCAAATATGGGATTCCTAGAAAGTGAAAAAAAATACACAATATTTATATAAGGTTTGTGCAAGCACGCACATGGCTGTGTGTGTGTGTGTGTGTGTGTGTGTGTGTGTGTGTGTGTGTAATGTCAAGAAACTGGAAAATAAGAGATGCCTATCAACCGGGGAATAGGTGAACAACTTTTGGCATGCAATAGAAAACTACTTTGCTACATGAAATAACAAAAGAAACAGTTTTAAAGAAATTTGTGAATATTTTATGAATTGATACAGAGTTTAATTAACAGAAGCAGGAGAACAATTTATACTATAACATTTTAAAAGTGAACAAGTTGAAAGACAAGAATTCTGATCACCTTGGTGATCAGCCATGATTATAGTGGATCAGTGATAGACAGTGGTATCCTTTTCCCTTAAACAGAAGGCAATAGACCAAAATGCAGACCAATGTGGGAATTTGTTTTGTTTGATTACATATATTTGTCATAAAGATTTGCCCTCCCTACTCTTCCTCAGTGGATCAGAGGGGAAAAAATAAGTTGTTGATAATTAAATTTTTTTTAATTATTCAAAATATATATGAAAAAAGTGAGGATAGATTCAGGGAAAGATGCCACCAAAATATACAAAATATACAGAAAGAAAGGAAAACAGTTTGCATATTCTACTTTAGTTCACACAATGTCAAGAAAGAAAAAAAGGCTTCCAGTGAGACTTTCATGAAGTGATGCTAAGTGAAATGAGCAGAACCAGGAGATCATTATACATTTCAATAAGACTATATGATGACCAATTCTGATGAACATGGCTCTCTTCAACAATGAGATGATCCAAATCAGTTCCAATTATTCAGTAATGAAGAAAACAAACTACACCCAGCAAAAGAATTATGGGAAATGAGTGTGAACCACAACATAGCATTTCTACTCTTTCTGTTATTGTCTGTTTGTATTTTTTTTTGTTTTTCTTCTCGGGTTATTTTCAACTTCTTTCTAAATCCAATTTTTCTTGTGCAGCAAGATAACTGTATAAATATGTATACATATATTGTATTTAACATATACTTAACATGTATTGGACTACCTACCATCTGGGGAGGGGTTGGGGAGAAGGAGGAGAAAAGTTGGAATAAAAGATTTTGCAAGAGTAAATGTTGAAAAATTATCTATGTTAATGGTCAAAGGATATGAACAGACAATTTTCAGATGATGAAATTGAAACTATTACCACTCATATGAAAGAGTGTTCCAGATCACTATTGATCAGAGAAATGCAAATTAAGACAACTTTGAGATACCACTACACACCTGTCAGATTGGCTAAGATGACAGGAAAAAATAATGATGAATGTTGGAAGGGATATGGGAAAACTGGGACACTGATGCATTGTTGGTGGAGTTGGGAACGAATCCAACCATTCTGGAGAGCAATCTGGAATTATGCCCAAAAAGTTATCAAAATGTGCATACCCTTTGATCCAGCAGTGCTACTACTGGGCTTATACCCCAAAGAGATACTAAAGAAGGGAAAGGAACCTGTATGTGCCAAAATGTTTGTGGCAGCCCTGTTTGTAGTGGCTAGAAACTGGAAAATGAATGGATGCCCATCAATTGGAGAAAGGCTGGGTAAATTGTGGTATATGAATGTTATGGAATATTATTGTTCTGTAAGGAATGACCAGCAGGATGAATACAGAGAGGCTTGGAGAGACCTACATGAACTGATGCTAAGTGAAATGAGCAGAACCAGGAGATTATTATACACTTCGACAATGATATTGTATGAGGATGTATTCTGATGGTAGTGGATTTCTTTGACAAAGAGACCTGAGAAACGAATATGAACTATTTGCATTTATGATTTTCTCCCCGAGTTATTTTTATCTTCTGAATCCAATTCTCCCTGTGCAACAAGAGAACTGTTCGGTTCTGCAAACATTGTATCTAGGATATACTGCAACATATCTAATGTATATAGGACTGCTTGCCATCTAGGGGAGGGGATGAAGGGAGGGAGGGAGGGGAAAAATCGAAACAGAAGCGAGTGCAAGGAATAATGTTGTAAAAAATTACCCTGGCATGGATTCTGTCAATATAAAGTTATTATTAATTAAATAAAATTTTAAAAAAAGAAAAATTATCTATGAATATGTTTTGTAAATAAAAAGCTACAAAAATTATTTATTTTTTTTTATTTTAAAAAGGCTTTCAGCAAACTGGGTAGGATTGTAGAGGATTGGGGGGAGGGGAGGAATGTACAAGAATTACATAATTAGTTAAAAATATCTATTAAACACTTACTATGTAATCAGGCATTATGCTTCAGAATATAAGAATACAGCACTGGGAATACCAGAATAGGACAGTGGTACATTAGAAATCCAACATAATGAAGTTTCCTGCTCACTAGCAAACACCTAAAGTATATTAGTTGTCAGGAATCTAATCTTCTTTCAAGATTTGTAGCAGTCCTAATTGAGAAATGATCAAAAGCTATGATCTGTGCTCACAGAACTATAAATCCATGCATATTCTTTGACCTAACAACACTGCTACTAGGAATAAGTACCACAAGAGATTTAAAAAAAAAAAAAGAAAATTACCCATATGTACAAAAATATTTATAGCAACTCTCAGGGTAAAAAATTAGAAACAGGGGATGCCGATCAATTGGAGAATGGCTCGATAAAATATAGTATGTTTTTGTGATAGAATATTATTGTTCTATGAGAAATGATGAGAGGATGTTCTCAGAAAAAAAAAGAAAAAAACAACAGGAAAGTCCTCCATGAATCCAAGCAAAGTGAAATGTACTGTATACAAAATATTACTAATGTTCTGGGAATACTAGCAGTAAATGATTTTGTTATTCTCAACAATGCAGTGATCCATGACTACTCTGAAGGACTTATGATGAAAAATGCAATCATATCCAAAGAAGGAACTGATTATATTTGAATATAGATTGAAGCATTCTCTCCCTCTCTCCCTTCTTTTCCTTCTCTCTCTCTCTTTTCCTCTTCCTTTCTCTCTCCCCTCCCCTCCTTTCTTTCTCTTTTCTTTTCTTACTTGTATCCTCAGTGTTCTCATAGTCCACCAAAGTCTATCTGTTCTGTTAAGAGTAGCTATTAATATCATCTTTAGTATTTATCTAAAATTATGTTATGAAAAATTCTGTTTAGAGCAAACACACTTTATAATGTAAGTGATATCTTCCTAAAAGTAATATAAAAGGCAAGATTCATAGTCTGGGTTCTACCATATGTTTTTTCTTTAATATGAAGAGACCACTGGCTCAGGTGGTAGTATAAAGCAATAGGAAATAATTTGCACTTAGTTTGTCTCATACAGCAGGAGAAAGTATTTCTGACTCTTCAGAGACCTCTTATTTGCAGCACAATCCACTTCATGTGAAAAGTGTCCCCTAAAGGTAATGAAAAACTCATGTTATAGGGAAAAAAAACACATTTTTATGAAAGCACTTCAATCAATGAATTATTGTAATTTCTTTTCTTCATAATCTGATATCTAATCTTTTATTTCCTCTTTAGAATCTTCATGAAGTTCTAAATGTCACTTTTGAACTCAGAATGTTGAGAATGAAGAAAGAGAAATATGGATGACATCTATAAAGAATATCTGGTAAAAAAAAAATAAGAGAAAATAATGGCAGAAATCAAGAGTTAAGGTAAAACAATGACAGTAAAAACTAATACTTGCATTGATAATCATAATTTACAAAGTCTTTTAATCATTGCTGTCATTCAAAGTCAAGGGTTCCAGAAGTGACAATGAATGAGAGAAAGCAGAGCTTATCATTTCTGATTTTTTTTCTGTTTTCTTTGTTTTTAAAATTTTTTTATTCTGAATTTAAACAACAAAATAATTTCGCTTTCATTTATGTGGCAGAATACAAAAAGATTGTATATGGAATTGTGAGATTCTTTTTCATATGAATTGTTTTATAAAAAAAAATCCATTCTAAAAGTTACTTCCAAAAGTTTCCTGCTTGCCTGTTATTTCTTCTGAACTCTCTTCCACTCCTTTCTAAACATTTTTTAAATATTTCAAGAAACTTCTTTTTTTTTTAGGTATAACTATTTCTGATTAACTTTGTTCCATTCTTCTTCCCATTAAAAACAAAAGAGAGAAAATCCCTTGAAACCATTACAATCAAATAAAATTATTCTACATCACAATATTGAAAAATGCATGTCTCTTTCTTCATCTGACTCTACCATCTCTGCTTTATTCCAACATCCTCTGTATGATAAGAACTGATCATTGCAATATTCAGAATTCTTAAATCTTTCCCAGTTATTTTGTTTTACAAATGTTGATAGCCTTGTATAAATTATAATTCCCTCTTCTCATTTCACTTTGCATTATTTTTTACTACCTAGCATTTTTTAAATCATGAATTTAATAATTTCTTATGATGCAGTAATATTCCATTACATTCATTTATCCCATTTTTTAAACCATTTCCTAATTGATGGGCACTTCCTTAGAAACTACCTTTTTTCTCCTCCAACCCAATAAGCTGACCTAGAAGATTGATCCAGGATAGATAATTTAAAAATTATTTGCATTTCTCTAATCAATAGTATTTGGAGCATTTTTTAAAATATAACTATAGGTGGCTTTAATTTCATCATTTGAAAATCATTTGTTCATATGCTTTGTCCATTTATCAATTGGGGAATGACTTGTATCCTTATAAATTTGACACACTTCTTTATATGTTTTTGCAAAGTCACAGAATATACAATAAACCCACATTAATCACCAGCATTCCTACATATTATTGACAAAGCTCCTCAGCAAGAGATAGAAAGAGAAATTCCATTTAAAATTACTGTAGATGAAATAAAATACTTGGGGGTTTACCTGCCAAGGCAAACCCAAGACTTATAGGAACATAATTACAAAACACTTCTCACACAAATAAAGCCAGATCTAAACAACTGGAAAAATATCAACTGCTTATAGGAAGGCTGAGCTAATATAATAAAAATGACAATTCTGTCTAAATTGATCTATTTTTTCAGTGCAATACCAGTCAAAGTACCAAAAAATATTTTATAGAACTAGAAAAATAATAACAGAATTCATGTAGAAGAACAAAAGTTCTAGAATATCAAGAGAATTAATGAAAAAAATTACAAAAAAAATGGTGACTTAGAAATATCAAATGTAAAACTATATTATAGAGCAGCAGTTATCAAAAGCATTTGTCATTGGCTAAGAAATAGAGTGGTGGTGGATCACTGGAATAGATAAGATACACATGACAGCAATTTAGTATTTGATAGATAGATCCCCAAACTCCAGCTTCTGGAATAAAAAACTCACTATTTGACAAAAATTGTTAGGAAAACTGGAAGATAATGTCAGAAATTCAGCATAGATCTACATCTCAAATCCCACACCAAAATAAGGTCAAAAATGGGTACTGGATTTGGACATAAAGGATGATAGCATAAACAAATTAGGACAACAATTTACCTAATTTGCTTTTCAGATCTTTGGAGAATGGAGGAATCTATGACCAAAGAGAGAGAACTAGAGAACATTATGAAAGGCAAAATGGACAACTTTGATTACATTAAATTAAAAAGGTTTTACACAAACAAAACCAATAGAAACAAGATTAAAAGAGAAGTACGAAGTACAAAGCTGGGGAAAGTCTTTGCAACCAATATTTCTAATAAAGCTGTAATTTCTAAAAAAAAAAAATGGTTTATATGAAAGTCATAATCAAAAAAAGAGCCTGGACATCATCCTTAAAAAATTATCAAGGAAAACTGTCCTGTATTCTAGAACTAAAAGGTAAAATAGAAATTGAAAGATTCCATCAATCACCTCCTGGAAAAGATTCCAAAATAAAAACTCCCAGGAATATTGTAGACAAATTTTGGGACTCCCAGGCCCAGAAGAAAATATTGCAAGCATCCAGAAAGAAATTCACATAGAATGGAGTAAACAATCAGGATAACACAAAATTTAGCAGCTTCTATATTAAAGGACTGGAGGGCTAGAATATATTATTCTGGAGAGGAATGGAGCTAGGATTGTAATAAAAAATCACCTACCCAGCAAAACTGAGTATAATCCTTTAGAGGAAAAGGTGATCATTCAATAAAACAGAGGATTTTCAAGCACTCATGATGAAAAGACTGGAGCTGAATGGAAAATTTGATTTTGAAATACAGGACTCTGGAAAAGCATAAGGAAGTAATGAAGAAAATTATATCATAAGAGACTTAATAAGGTTTATCTATTTACATTCCTACATGGGAGAATGATACTCGTAAAACATTAAAACACTCTCATTATTATGGCAGATAGGAGTATATATAGACAGAAGGTGTGAGTTGAATATGAAGGACATCCCAGAATCAGTTGGAGTCAGGATAAGCAAAAGTCCTTAGTCTTTATTTTTGGTCTTTAGATGCAGAATTGAACAGGATGGAAGCAGAATCTCCATGACTGCCTTCTCCCTCATCTACTTCCAAAGAGTGACTCTGGCTAGTCTTACTCCACCCCCTAGTCCCTCCTACAATCCTCTGTATACACCAATCATTGAGCCAGCACAGATAGTGGAAAGGACCATTTTCCAAGCATATACCCATAGAGTATTGTCCAATGGGTAGTTAGCCTCAAGTGTTCGGCAGTCCTGACCTCAGTGCATCGACTCAATAGTTTCAGCCCTCTACAAGAGAGCAATGTATTGGGAAAAAGGGAAAGAGAGAAATGGAATGGTGCAAATTATCTGCCATTAAAAAAAGAGGCAAGAAAAAGGTTTTATAGTGGAGGGGAAGAAGGGGAAAGAGAAGGTGAGTGAGTGAAGCTTACTCTCATCAGAATTGACTCAAATAGGAAATAATATATGTACTCAATAGGGGTATAAAATTCTATCTTACCCTGCAGGAAAATAAGAGGGGAATGAGATATGGAAAAGGGGGGGAAGGAAAAAAGAGAGTATATTGGGGGAAGGAGTGGTCAGTAGCAAGATACTTTTGAGGGAGGACAGGGTGAAAGGAGAATTGGGGGGGGGAATACAATTAGCAATAGTAATTATAAAAAAAAATTGAAGCAAGTTTCTCTCATGGAATATTCTTGTTATCTGTGAAATGAACAGGATGCTCACAGGAAAAAACAACAACAATAACAATCTGAAAAATCCTCCATGAACAAAGTGAAATATACTATATACAAAGTAATAACAAAGTTCTGGGATGACCAGCTGCAAATGACTTTGTTATTCCACAATTATTCTGAAGGACTTATGATGAAAAATCCAATCCATATCCAGAGAAGGAATTGATTATGTCTGAATACAGATCAAAGCATTCTCCATTTCTCTATCTCTCTATTTTTAACTTATTTTTTCTTGAAGGTTTTTGTTTTTATTAGGGTAGGAGATCTGTTTTTGACTTTTGTGGAAATGTTTGGCATGACTTCACATGTAGTTTCTTAATGTGGTTGGGAATAAAGATGAGAACCTAGAACTCAAAAATCTTAAAAGCAAATATTAAAAAAATTGTTTTGAATGTAACTGGGAGAAAATATTAAATAATTTAAAAAAAACACACACACACACAAATAGCATTTGAAGGACTACAATGTGGAAAAGCTATTGTTATAGTTATTGTACATGATGCTGAAGGAAAGTATGGGGAACAGACTAAAGTTACAAAAAGTCAAAGTTGAACCTTGATATAAGAAAACAACAATAAGAAGGCATACAAAAATAGATGGGTGTCTTTAGAATTTAAAAAAAAAGGAATAATAATAATAAAAGCATTTATGTAACTTTTAAGGTATTATAAGTTATATATAAGATACATATTTTATCTCATTAGATCCTCACAACTTCAACTAAAAGTGGGTGCAATCATCAGTTCATTTTATACAACAGGGATTCTTAAATATTTTTTTTCTTGCTGAGGCAATTGGGTTAAGTGACTTGCCCAGGGTTACACAACTATGAAGTGTTAAGTGTCTGAGGGCAGATTTGAACTCAAGTTCTCCTGATTTCAGGGCTGATGTTTTATCCACTGCACCACCTAGTTATACCTCTTAAAATTTTTCTAAGTGCAATTCCTTTTTTCTGGAAAAACTTTTACATTATCTGAACTGAGGTGTTTCTGGCAGCATTCATGCATTCTTAGTGTAAAATATGCATGTTGAATGTTCAAAACCAAGGCTACTGTGTAGTCACTTGATGCAACAAGGGTTGCCCAAAGCACGTCAGATTCATTATGTGCTTGATTTTGTATTCAGAAACCTATTACTGTGGCCAAATTTTTGTGATCCCAACATTCAGTTGCATGACTTCATGTGCAGTGAGACCCATAATTTAAGAAGATTTACTAAAATCCAGAGAGGTTAAGTGACAACTTCAGTGCTCCATAGGTAAGAAATATCTGAGGCAGGAAATGAACTCAGATCTTCCTGATTCCAAGTTCAGAGGTATCAGATTTTCAATACAAGAATTGACATCTACTTGGAATGTTGTAGAGGTAAATCTTGTTCAAATTTAGGTTGAATGAATTGCCCCTTGAGGTTTCTTTCAGCCTTGATAGCCTTTGATGTAATTAAGAGATAATAAAGTCCATTTTTTTTAAAAGAGAGAAATTGGGGGAAGACATCTTTTATCTGTATTAACATACACTAGCTTTAGATATTTTTTGCAATTTTTTAGGAGCAAAAATTTTAAAAGGCAAATTGTATTTCCCCTCCACATATCCTATTTTTTTTAACAGAGCTCCATAATCTTATCATGTTCCTGAGCATCATTTCTTATATGAGGTACAAGTTTCTTATTACTAAAAAAAAAAAAAATACAAAAGATGTTAGCTAGGATAGTTATTATCCATTGTTTTAGTTTCTTATGATAATAAAAAGAGTAGTAAGTCTTGTTGGACCTGCCAACAGCTTCTATCTGATCTGTATTGGCCTTAGAGACAGGCATTAAATTGTCTAAGATGTCTCATAATCACACAAGCATATTCCTAGAATATATATGCTACAAAAATTACAAAAAAACTTCCAAAAATGCACAAGGAAATGATCTGCAGAAAGAGTGACTCAATAAAGTAAATGTTCTATTATATTTGGTAGATAAATTGTCTACATTCCAGACTAAAATCCTATCAATAATAAGATTACATTCATATAGGATTAAAAACAGTTTTCCTTCTTCTCAGATAATAGGTAACCTAGCTATCAAATGCATCAAACAGAGTTTCACTTCAAGAAATTAAGATCTCAATTCCATTTGCTTAATTCTATTTCAAAATTAACTTTACTGGGACAGCTAGGGGGCACAGGGGATAGAGCACCAACCCCAAAGTCAGGAAGACCTGAGTTCAAATCTGACCTCAGACACCTAACACTTCCTAGCTGTGACCCTAGGCTAGTCACTTAACCCCAATTGTCTCAGCAAAAATAATAATAACAATAATAATAACTTTACTAGTAAAAGGAATGAACAATTGGGCTTCTTAATTGGCAATATTGTGACCACATAAAGGAGTATTTTTAATGGCCTATTTATAAAAACCCATGAATTAGGAAAATCTATCATTTGGCTACTTATTTGGATCAGTGAAAAATAATCTATGCATTCCTTTTGAGCTGTAATAATTCAGTGAAAATATTGTATAGAAGATGAAAAACTGAATTTGGAGTTGACATCTGACTTTGAAGCTTAGTGACTTTGAGCAAGTCATTTCACCTCTCTGGGTCTCTGTTTCTGCATCTATAAAATGGGGGTATTAGAATAGTTGACCTTCTGAAATCCTTCCTGTTCTAAATCTATGTTCTGTGATCCCATTTTCTAATCTCATCTAATCTGATATTGGAAGAAAAACACCATTTCAAGGACAAAGACATTCAACAATGAAACACAAAAAGAAGAAAAGAACTTTCTTGTTTCAAACCAATATATGAAATATTTCTTAAAATGAAACCATATATTACATGTGATATGCCTCAGAGAACAGATTTTTGAAAACATCTTTTTAAAGGACATTTCTAAAAAGATTTAGAACTTAGAGAACCTCAAATAGTTGAAGCCCTACATTTTACAGATGAAGAGACTGAGATGCAGAGTGGTTAAAATTTCCCTAAGTTCATAGAAGTAAAAACTAGAAAAGCCAAAATCCAAACCTTGGTTTTTTGATCCAAATTCAACACATTTATTATTATGTCACAATATTTCTTCTTCTTAGCTCCTTTTGTTCTAGAGAGAAATGAATGAATGAATAAATGAATGAATGAGAAAACATTTATAAAGTGCTTACTATATGCACATTACTAATCCTAATCTCAAAGACCTGAAATTTTAATATGAGAAAACCATACATAAAGGAGGTTTCAGCTGTCAGTTTGATAGAAAAGTTTGATTCTTATGATCCCACTAAAGCATATAGTAATGCAGCTTTTCAAAACCATATCTACTGATAAAATCATCTATTTCTGATGCTAAAACACTTGATTATGTTATGAACTTTGATAGTGAGACCTTTTATTTTTCCTTGGTTCTTCAATAGTTAAGGTATTAGGAAAACAAGGACCTGTAGCACCCCCAAAAGGAATTCAAAGGCCTCATCAGAGGGGCTGTGGCCTGAGAAAATGGTTTCAGGAATTGGGAAGTGTTGATATTGGTTGGTGGCAAGAAAGGTGAAGGGATTGCTTCCCTCAGTGATGTCTGTGGGTATCAGTGTGGAAGCAGGATTGCTTCTAGGGTAGACATGATTGTATGCCATACAATTAAAAGTTTATAAATGTGAATGATCATTATTTAACTGGATAAGAATGTTTTGGTAATTCTATTATTCTAGAGAGTCAGTATAATTATCATAACCCCAGCAATGAACTAATAAGAAAACAGGTTCAATTCTAGAGCTGATATCTAAAAGGGCCATTCCTCTCTGTGTGTATCATTGACTTTACTTGAAATTGCTCTCAGAAAGTTTTCAAGTATATACATAATGTGGCTAGTTCTAACTTTGAAAAAAGTCAATAAAAACTTCTGTTCCTATGTAAGTATACAAAGTAGCAAATGTATAAGGGGTAATAGCTCTTATTTTACCCTAACAAAAATGTTAGAGGTGAAAAAGGAGTTACAATAACCCATTAAAAAGTACACGAAGCCACCAAACTTCCTATTGGCTTCACCATCCCTTGAGAATAGAACTAAACTTGTTTGCTATTAGGTCAGCATCCTGGCTTCTAGTGAAATCCCTTTTTCTCACAGGGTCATACAGTCTTTTCAGCACTCATATCACTGTATGCAGATTTCCCCTAGAAAATAAACATACTTTAAAGACTACTAAAGAAAAATAATCTCCTTCCCATGAAACCTACAGTAATAAACCAGCTTTCTTTTCCAACTAGGACACTATAAAAAATATATAGATTATCCTTTTCCCCTTTGAATGGCTTTGCTCTCTGACAGAAAGATGGAACAGATGCACATGAATTACCTTTTTTTCTCTACAGAGTCCAAAAAGTCTAACCCTTTTGACTTTTGACAAATCTGCTTCCACCACGTGTTTCTGAAGATAGTCTCTCAGTATCCTAACTACTAATATCTCCGGAGCTGAAGAAGTCCATTAGCAGATCTGTAGTCTTAATCTGTGCTCAGACAAGGAAACAAAAACACAAAATGATCAGGGATATCTTGAGATTCAAACTTTTCTCTCAGATCACCTGGGAAAACACATGCCGATTCACATCTTTACCACTAACTATTCCTTGGGGAAAGAAACTGAACAGAGAGACCATTCTTTCCTGGTTCTCTTCCAACTTATCATATTGCTCCTTCTCTGTCTTCTTTGTTAGATTCTCATTCAAGTCATGCCAATTTACCATGGGTATCACACAAGGCTCTACCCTGAGCCCTCTTCTCTTTCTTCTCTATATACCTCACTTGATTATTTTTAATTTTAATTGTCATCTCTATACTGAAGATTCTCAGTTCTACCTATTCTACTCTAGTCTCTCAGTTGACCTATAATCTGTCATCTTCAGAAGCTTTTCATATATCTTGAACTACATGTCTAGTAGACATCTTAAAATCACCATATACAAAACAGAACTGATCATCTTCCTTTTTAAAGCCTTCTCCTCCCTCCTACTTTCCCTTTTACTGTAACACCATTCTTCAGTCCCTCAGGCTCATAACTTATGTGTCATACTTAACTTATTATATCTTTCATTTTCCACATTCAACCTATTGCCAAAGCTTATGCAACCTCTCTAGAATATGTCTCCTTCTCTCCTCTAACATTACCATCACTCTGGTGTACTCCCTAATCACCTTCATGCCTGGACTATTGCAATGGTGGTTTTGCTGATGGTGGTTCAATTCTCTCTGGAATCTAATCTCTCCTCCATTCAGTCATCCAAAAAGATTTTCTTAAAACACAAGTTTAGCCATATCAATTGCCCCCTAATACCCACTCAATTAAACTCCAGTGGTTTCCTTTTGCCTTCAGGAGCAAATATAAAATACTCAAGCATTCAAACTCCTTCAAAACTTAGTCCTCTCCTACCTTTACAATCTTTTTACATCTCATTCCCCATCATGTACTTTTTGATCCAATGACACTGGTCCATTTTCTCTCCAATAAACAAGATAACTCTATCACTTAGCTCTGGGAATTTTCTTTGGCTAACCCTTATATCTAAAATATCCTCTCCTCAACTCTGCTTCTCTGGTTTTTCTCGTGTTCTAAGTAAAACCTATTTTATATAGAAAGTCTTTTTAATCTCTTTTAATTTGCTTCCTATTTATTTAATATGTAACTTGTTTGTATGTTGCTTCTCCCATTATCTTGTAAGTTCTCACAAGATTGTATGACAGGAACTATCTTTTGCTTCTTTTTGTAAGCTCAGTATTTAGCAGAGTATTTGGCATATAGTAAGTGCTTAATAAATGTTTATTGACTGAGTCAAACTCATACCAGAAAAAGAATTCCTAGAATGACATACTAGACAAGTTGTCATCTACTTTTGCCTGAAGATGGAGAATTTACTAATACTCATTTAACTTTAGCATAGCTCTAATTGTTGGGATGCTGTTCCTTACATCAGGTGCAAATTTGCCTCTTTGCTTCTTCTATTTGCTATTTCTAATTTTTCTCCCTGGGGCCAGAATGAACAAATCTAATCCATTTTCTAGTTGATAACCTTTCAAGAATTAAAGAAAGCTAACAGTTTGGGTTTTCTCTTGATTCTGCCAGTCTGTCCTAGAATGACATAAATTCTCACCATCTTAGTTGCTCTCCTATGAACACTCTAGATTATTAATATTTCTAACTTGGAGAAGAAATGGAAGCAGTGTCTGATTTTATATCTGTGGACTCAAAGATCACTGTAGATGACATCTGCAGTTGTTAAATTAAAAGATGCTTGCTCCTTAGAAGAAGGAAAGCTATGACAAATTTGGACAGCATCTAAAAACAGAAACATCACCTTGCCAGCAAAGGACTATGTAGGCAAACCTGTTTTTCCAGTAGCAATGTATAATAATAAGAGTTGGACTGCCACAAAATACTTTTGAATTGCAGTGCTGGAAAAGACTTTTGAGAATTCCTAGGAGAACAAGAAGATCAAATCAGTTGATACTGAAAGAAAATAATTAAACTATTCACTGAAACATCAAATATTGCAGGGGAAGATTAAATACTTTGACCATATATTGAGAAGACAGAAATCATTGGAATAGACCCTACTGTTGGAAAGATTGAACACAAAAAAGAAAGGGACAACAGAAAATGAGATGGATAGATGGTGTCAAAGAAGCAACTAAAATGAATTTGGACAGACTTTGGGAGATAAAAGAGGACAGAAGAGCCTAGCATGCTATGGTTCTTAAGGTAACAAAAATTTGTGCATGACTGAATAACTGAAGAACAATCTAGACGTGTCAGGACTGAATACAATACTCCAGATTTTGTGTGAGTTGGGATATACTCACACCCTTAGTCTTAGGAGCTATCCCCATCTTTATTCAGTCCAGAATTTCTTTAGTTTCTTCTGGATATCCTATTACTCTTAAGATATACTGAGTTTTAAAAAAAAATGATGTGATTTCACTTGCATAAGGAAGTACCAGAGAAAATTTTTCTCTATTAAGGCAAAATAGCACATGTTCTGCTTTTTAAAGGCTTAGAAAATTGTCTGGTGCACACTGAAAAGTTAAGCCTTTTGCCCAGAGTCATGCAACTACTGTGTTAAATATACAGATTTTCTTCACTTGGAGACCATCTCACTGTGTTCAAAGCTATGCTACTTTTTTCTTGAGTTCACCATCTACCAAAACCTTCAGAGCTTTTTCATTCAAATTGCCATCTGGACATATCCCACTCCCATCTTATATTTGTAAAGATGATTTCATTAATATGAGAAAACAATTAATATAGATAAGCAAGGTTTTGATTGGAAGGCAAATTATGGGATTTCAGTCACAGAATCACAAATTTTGAGAGTAAGAAGGGGTCATCATGTTTAATCCATATACAAATAGAATTTGTCACTACACTCTTGTTCAAAGGAAAAAAGAAACCAATGGCAGTCTTGAGGTAGAAATTCATTTTAAGAAACAAGAAAATCTTTTTTTGCTGTTTAATGCTAGGCAAGTTACTTTACCTCTCTAATTCTAAAATTTCTCATTTCTTGTTGTTCTTGTTTGTCCTTCATTTTCAAAGAGAACTATGGCATCAGGAAAGTGATTCTATGACTTGCAAATTAATTGTATTTAAATGGGGGAGGAGGTGCTGTGCAAAGTCACCAGCCTCATCTTCTCCTCCAGAGTTATCTGGTTCCAGTGGCAAAATATATATTAGGATAACTGTAGATGACCCTGGCTGCTATAAGAGACTTTGATCTTTTTTAAGATCTCAGTTGGACCAAAGCAATACCTATTCACTTATTAAGACTAGGTAAGAAATAAAGCAAAGAATGTTTTTTGTCAGAAACCCTGAAGGTCTTGCCCTCCCATGTTGCTTTACAAAATTAGATACTAAAAAGGATGTGACATTTCAACTGAGCCTTGAAGGCAGCTACAACTTCCAACATGTGGAGGTATAGAAGGAGGGCATTCTTAGGCATGGAGAACAATCTGATAAGGCAGAGAGGCAGGAGGTAGACTATTATATATGGGAATCATGAAGCAGGCTGATTTGAATGGAATAGGAGAGTATGGATAGATATCATTTGTATGACTCTTTAAAGTTGGCAAAGTGATTTACAAGTACTATTCTCACATTTGATATTTAGAACAACTCTAGAAGGTATTATTTTTATCATTATCATTATTATTATTATTATCCCATTTTACAGAGGAGAAAGCATTTATTTGTTTGATCAAAAGAGTCCTATAATGTTCCTGAAAAAGAAGTGGTGGTGGTGGTGGTGGTGGGGAATCAAACTGACTCAATTCTCCTCTTTTTAAAAAATATATCAAAATTCAGATTTGAGGAATTTAGTTCTGGGGGAATCTGAGGGTAGAGGAGAGGAAGGATTTGTTTTTTTAAAAAACTTCCAAATCATCAATCAAGTAATTATTAAATACCTACTATATGGTAATAATGATAAATATTTATATTAACACTTATTCTTATGAAAATACACACACGTGTTGTATATATAATATATCTATAACATGTACACATATACATATGTGTACACACACACACACACACACACACACACACAATCTTCTAAACCAGCCTTGTACACAAAGGTTTAGCTTCAATGTCATTGTGGAACTATTGAAGACAGTAGACTCTTCAAGTAAGTGAGCCAAAATGTTGTGGATGCCAGCGATCAGGATATTAAGATATCTTGATGTAGCTCCAAAATAAGTCTGTCATTATTTAGGTTTTCTCTTGGATTCTCTCAAGTCCCTTTTACTCATCATCCATTCACCCCATAATTTTAAACAAAAAGAGAGGATTCAAGAAAGCTTTATTCATAAATCAATCAGTTCTAAGTGAAACTACATAATTCATCTCTGGTATGTCCCATGCCATTTCTACATTTCACTCTTCTTCTAGGATCCACCTCAGGTAGTCCTCTCAGACCCAAAACTGTCTAACCCCCAACTATTCAGGCCATTTTAAAAATCTCTTTTTCCATGCATATCCACCACCAGCTAAGACATTCTTTCCCTTCTCTCAATACATGTAAGAAGTGCCATTTTGGAGAAATGCATCTACTTTTGTTAACTAGAAAGAGATGATAATTCCAGACCAATAAAGAAGAAAAAGGTAATACCACAACAAAACTTTAGGACAAACATTTTGGGGAATAGGCAGGAGTTCTGTTGCAATGTTCCTCAAATGACACAGGCTTCCACATTTTCCACTACCTTCAAGTAATAACAGAGCTGGTTCCATCTCAAAGCCCCACTCCACAGCACTTTTGGCCTCTTTTTAAATTCTATCAGAATTAACATCTGCATTATATATATGTCCCTAAATTTGCATATATATTTCTTTTGATTATTTTTCTTTCCACTTTCATGTGTGTATATATATGTATATATATACATATATCCCATTTCTATGATAAGATTGTTAGCTAGACTCATAGTCATGTTTAATTTCCTTTGTACTTTTCAAAACACCTAGTATAATAGTAAGTATTTAATACAAGTTTGGTGAGCATGAAAGAGAAGAAAAGAAAAAGAAAAGAAGGAAGGAAGGAAGAAAAGAAAAAAGGAAGGAAGGGATGAATGAACGAAGGAAGAAGGAGGGAGGAACAGAGGAACAGAAGAAGAAGGTAGAGAAAGAGAGACAGATAAAAACAGAAAGAGAGAGAGAAAAAAACAGAGAGAGAGAGAGAAAAGAAAAAGAAAGAGAGAATGAGAAAAACATAGAGTCCTCACATTACAAATGAAAAGATGTGGGGTGAAGGATTAAATATTTAGCCAATATCCTGAAGTGATTTTTAATTATCACCCAGTTTAATTTCCCTTGTCTTTACTACCAATGTAGCAGAGCTTCTCACAAGTTAGCTGTGATAGGAAAATAGTAGATTTCTCAAATTAAACAAACTTTTCCATAATTAAATATTATAGTCCATTGTTCGGATAACAAAATTGAAGTAATTTCCACCATCTCATATTCTTAGCAGATAATGTCACTGGACTAGAATGATGTGACCACATGATAATAGGCTCTTGGTGCCAAAGACAAGTTATATACTGTTTATTTTTGAAGCAGTTCATTACACTGACTTTGTTTTTTCCATTACTGAGTGATTGATGCAGCTTTAAAGGTGACCAACAAAAATTTCATCCAAAAAAAATGATCTAACAATGGGGTTATGTGTGGCATGTCTTAAATACCAAGGGAGGTTTAACTTATAGCAGTTAGTATTCATTGTGAAATTAACTTTTACCAATCTTTCAGCAAAATTTTACTTTGCAAATGTCATCTTTTTCTTAGAAACTATTTATTGGAATTTGGGGAGTTTAACATAACATAAAGCATTAAGAGTTATTATAAAAAGCAAATCAAGTCAAATCAACAAGCATTTATTAAGTATTTACTATACATCAAGCATTTTTTAAGTACTTAGAATATAAACACAAACAGAAAGAAAGCCATTGCCCTCAAGAAGCTTCCATTTCAATGGAAGAAGATCCCACATAAAAGAAAGTAAGCAGGGTTGGTCAAGGGAATAGAAAGGAGAAGGGATGAAAGTTTCTCATTCAAGGGCATTTTAGAAAAATTGGGAAAAGTCAAGAATGTAACCAGCAAAGAAATAAAGACATGGCCAGCTACCTCTCCTTTAAAATTGAGTTTGTATTAGGAACTATTCAATAAGAGGGAGTGAAGATAATTCTAGTGTGTGGTAGTGTGAACTTCTAGGATAAAGACTTTTCTGAAGAATTGTAGAAAAAGTTCAGGAGAACCAGGAGGCTTAAGACTATCTCTCTTTCAAAAATATGGAGGAAAAGAAGAATTGTTAAATGACTTACATAATGTATATAATATTTTTCTTTCCTACTTGATCAAGTAACAGTTGATTGTGCACAAAGTACAGAACAAATTGGTTTTCCTTGAATGGAATGGAAGCTCTGAGAGATCCTAAATTGTTTGATTTTTATCCTTATATTTTGTCTTAGTAACTCAATGATACAATGGTATAAGGAACTATGTATGAGGAAACACACTTTATTAATAATGCGAGTTAACAGTGGAACTTAAGAATTTGAAAGGGTGGTCTGGGACATCTAACTCATACTAATTGCAGTCTACATATTATTTTTGTCATCTTCAACTTACACCTGCAATCTTGAATTCTGCTCCTAGAACAACCATGGTCCCTGGAATAGGTGAAATTTTGCTTTATCTTTCTAGGAATCAAACCATTTCCTACTTCCTTACTTTCTAGTTTCCTTTTAATGTATTAATTTCCCTTTTTAAAGTATAAAGGTAAGAATTTTATTGCTTTTTTGTTTGTGAACATAGTAAGGGGCTAAATAAATAATAAAGAAAATAATAAATAATAGTTATTTTTACTTCTTAATTGATAGAAAAGAAGCTAAAAGAGCTAGTGTAATCTTTACACAATGGAAGAAGAGCTTCAAAATGAAAACAAAGAAGAAAAGTGATCTAACAGGACAGAAAGGAAATCTGGCTTGTATGAACATGTTACGGGTTTGGAATATGTTAGACTGAAAACAGAACATTTTGAACTGTATAACATATATGAGGGTCTTCCCATTGAGGAAACTATCTCCTAGGGTAAGGGGGGACAGCTGCTTTTTTTCTAAGAAATGTATTATTTTTTTCCTTTTAAAAAATATTTAAAACTAAATAGAAAATAAGAAAAAGAAAATAGAAAAAGAAGACAGAAAAAGGAAAAAAACCAAAACAACACATTGTCATGTGCTCAGCTTCTAGAACATCAAGTCGGATTCAAAATATGTAACAATATATTTCCATTTCAAGAAAGCATATGTAATAATAGAAAAGATTGTATTCATAACTATCCTTCTTTTCTTTGCTTCCTTGTAAGTTATTATTATTATTTTTGCTGAGGCAATTGAGGTTAAGGAATTTGCCCAGGGTCACACAGTTAGGACGACGCATTAAGTGTCTGAGGTCAGATTTGAATTCAGATCTTCCTGACTTCAGGGATCATGCTCTATCATTGAAGCACCTTGCTGCCCCCTTTTAAATTATTCTTTTGTTCTCTGCTGTTAGAATCCTTACAAAGTGTTAAGTCACTTATCTAATTTAGCATGGTACTTAGCAAGTTCTCTAGCTCACTAATGTATTTAAGTACTCATTGCAGTTCACACTTTTGGGAGATTCACAAGTCAGGATTCAGGAGGAGATTCACAAGTCAGGAACCCACAATCCCACTCTCTCGGAGGAGGAGTCAACTTTTTAGTTCACACCTCTAAAAGAGCAGATAATAGGACGAGCCTCAGTCAGGAGTCAGTAGAATTGGAGATTCAGAGAGAGCTGGAGTCTGAAGCTGGAAGAGACAAAGGACAAGCAACAAGAGCTCGGAACCAAGGAAAGCTTACTGGGCTATTTTGAAAGAAACATTAAAGGATCTGAACTTTCAACAGCTGGCTGCATTTGAGGTAATTATTACATGGAACTGAAACTAAGGCTGCTTCCAGAAATCCCCCAGGAAACCTGCTCCCAGAGAACGATTATGTATTAGAAAAGAAGAACACTACACTCTGCTGTTGATTTTTACTTTATTCTTTTCCCTCTTTTCTTCCTCTCCATGTCCCCCTAAGCAGGTTGCAGATAAGCACAGATATTATGATTATATATTCACACCTACACAATACATACATACATATATACACACACATGCATACACACATATATACACATATCCATATATATGCATACTCTTACACATATATAAACATGCATGTAAAACAATATTCATATGGCTGCTACATAATGTAGATTTCTCTCTTGATTGAATCTTTAAATTTGACTTCATATTCAATGATTACTAGTCTACTTTTTTCCCCCAATAAATTCTACTCCTGATCTTTGTTGTAGTGTTTGTGTATAGCTCTTATTCCTTATCCTTTCTAACTCTTCTACTTTAATTCTACTCCTTAATTGGCCTTTCTACTTCTTAACCTCCCCATTCATGGATTCCTCCCCATATCTTCTCCCCACACCCTTTCTCTTCCTCTTTATCACATTTTCATTTATTTAAACATCCTTCTGTATCTCACCTTATCCTATGCCACCCTTTCCTTCTTTCTTTATCCCTTTCCCATCAATCTATGCTCACTGCCATAAATCTATATACTCTTTTACACCTCAATTATTATTTCTTTAGAGATTTTTCAGGATGTTATACAATTCATGGTATAATATGTATTGTTCTTTATTTAACCTATTCCTCATGGGAGTAGGTTTTCAGATCTACTAATCCTCATCTTCCCCTATTCCTTTAAGGCTCTATGTTAGTTCTTCCTCTGCACCTCAATTGTACAGCATATTACTATTTTTTACCTTTTCTTAGATAGTTTTGCTTTTTAGAATTAGATCGTACTTAGTTCTGTCCCAATCTTTCTTTTGAGTTAATCAGTGACTGATGTCAATCTTAAACATATGACATACATTTCATGTGACAAATATAAACAATTTGTCCTTGTTGAGAGCCTTGAAATTAATATTTGATGTTGGCTCTTCTGTGTTAAATTTTCTATTAAGTTTGGGTTTTCTTGAGGCAAAGTCCTAAAAATCTACAATTTTGTTGAATGTCCTTTTTTCATTAAATATGATTTTTAGCTTTACTGGATATAATATCTTTGGCCTCAGGTCTCTTGGTCTAGTTATTATGATTATTATTATATATGTTATTCCAGGAACTATAGTCTTTTCTTGTAGCTGCTTATAAATCCTGTACAATTCTAATTGTAGCTTCAGTATATTTGAATTACATTTTTTTGTTTGTTTGTTTCTAATAGGGTTTTCTCTTAGCTCTATTTGAAATTTGAAAAAAAATATTCCTTTGTGTTTTCCATTTAGATTTTCTTTGAGGTGATAATGAGTGGATTTTTTTCTATTTTTATATTCCCCTTGTGCTAAATTATTCTAAGACAAGGTTTTGAATTATATCTTACATTCTTGTTTCAAGGTTCTTTTTTTTTTTGGCCACAGCTTTCAGTAGTCTTATATTATAATATATTATAATATAATAATAATATTATAATAGTTATAAACTATTCTTATATTTTCTCTTCTTGATCTGTTTTGCAGATCATCATGTTGGTTTTTTATAAGATGTTTCACATTTTCTTTTATTTTTTTATTCTTTAAATTTTGTTTTGTTATTTCTTGGTTCCTATGGCTTTCTGGCTTCCCCTTGCTCAATTGTTATTTTTTTCATTAATACTCTGTATCTCCTTTTCTAGTTAACTTATTTTCATAATCTTCTTGGATAATTTTTCTTGAACTTTTTTTTTTAGTTTTTCCTCAATTTCTCTCATTTGATTTTTGAAGACTTTTTTGAGTTCTTTAATTCTTTCTTGGCAGGTAGCCATTTAATATTATCCTTTGCAGTAGAAGAGGTTCTGTTTACTTCATTGTTATACATTGAAGATGAACCAAATCTTCTCAATACCCATAGTAAATTTCTATGGAGTTCTTTCTTCTTTGCCTACATAAATTATATATATAAAAGAAATATTATATATAAGCACCTCTAATCCTAAATTTAGGGAAATGGTGCCTCTGGTTTCACTTCAACTCTCCCTTCTTATCTGGAACCCCAAACCAACTTCTCCACCCTCCTGCAATTATCTCAGTCAATAGTGTATCTGCCCTACTGCTTCCACACCAACCAATGTGCTAATTCCTTCTCAGGCAGAGAGCAGTTTATAAGCAGCACAACTGAGTCTGGCATTCCTAATCAGCAGAGGTTCCCTCAGTCTTTCCAGACTCAGACCACCAACTCCCCAGTTGTGTTTGTGGCTGACACAACCTTGGAACCCAGCTAACTCTAGAGCTCCCTGTTTGCTGTTTCCGAGGAGATAACCTGGAGGTGTTTATACTTCACTTGTGTTAAACCCTAGTCATGAGATCTTTCTCTAAGTCTTCTCAGGTTGTGCTAAAGGACTCTTTATTTTTCACTATTCTATGTTCATCTGAGGTGTAATTTTATTCTGTTTATAGGGGAAATCTGGAGAGCTTGGAATATTTTGACCTCTCCTCTCTTCCCAGAATCCTCCCCTCTGTTCCAAGAAATGTTCATGTAGATCCACAAATAGTAACAAAAGAAAGATGACCACTAAGAATCAAGAGAAGCAATCACTGGTGGTAGTAAATGATTCTCTGTTAGATTTCCTGGCACAGGGTAAGTGTATATTAAGTACTTATGGTTGCAGGTAATTTGACCCTCCTATTAACAACAAAAAGAAAATCTACTTTCTTCCCAGGTTATATGTACACCTAAACACATGAAGGAGAACCTTTCAACATTGGTCAGATTTGATATTTTCTATCTATTGCTGGTGATTCATGTGGACACAAATGATATTAGAAGAAATGACCTACAAAATATACTGAGATTGAAAAATCTTTGAAAAAAAAAACAAGATATTAGGGGAATGAGTAATATTTTCACTATTTAAATATTTGAAAGTAATAGCTTTCAAAAAAATCAGTTTGGGAAATGAATAGAAGAACAGGATAATGTTGACTTAGAAGAGGGCATGGATAATGTAATAAGGAAGTATATTAAAATCATGAATAAGGATAAATAGTGAGAGTTGATAAAAATGTATTTGGCTTCAGTACTACAATTGGATTAGGAAAATTTTAGCCAAAAGGGAAGGAGAAGAAAAAAATTGACTATGTATATCAATCAATTTAATTGTCATTGGCAAAAGGAGAAGTAAGTACAAATTTGGAGAATAACAATAGACATGTTCAGAAACTCATAGGAAACAGAATCCTTCACTAGACATCAATAATACTAATGACTTTACATGTTTACATAAGAGTATATGTGTGTATGTATATATATGTATGTACTTATGCACACAAAGGTAAATTGAACTTCACTCTGGATGGAATTTAGGACTAGAATATGTAGAATACTATAACATTCAAAAGGAACAGTCTGGATAAAAAGTATAGTGGATTAGCATTATATATCATGAATATAAACTCACATTAGCAAATACAGCAACTGGGGTGGGGACAAAGCAAGGCAGAGAGCATTTCAGTGAAGAGAGAATAAAATAAAATATCTGGAGGAGTACAAATAAGATGCTTAAGTGCTTAGAGTTCATGCCAAATGAGCATCAGGTAAAGGAAGTGAAAATGTTTACCTGAAGAAAAGACTTAGAAGGTACTATATAGATGTCTTGAAATATTTGAAGACCTGTCACTTGAGGGGGAAAAAAGACCTTCATAAGGTTCCAGAGAACCAATCTAGGAATAATGTGTGTATGCTGCAATGAGGCAAATGTGGGCTTGACGGAATAACTTCACAATAATTAGAACTACCAAAAAGCAAATGTACTACTTTTTGGAGACCATGGTTATTCCCTTCCTGAAAGATCTTTGACCAAATAATGGCTGACTAACGTTTGCAAAGAGAGTTTTGTTTTTCAGGTATATGTGATTGTGTGTGTGTGTGTGTGTGTGTGTGTGTGTGTGTGTATGTCAACTGGGGTTAAATGACTTGCCCAGGGTCACACAACTAGGCAGTGTTAAGTGTCTGAGACCAGATTTGAACTCAGGTCCTCCTGACTTCAGGCTGGTGCTCTATCCACTGCATCACCTAGCTGCCCCTGGTATACCTGATCTTAATAGCCACTAAAGAACCTTAAACAGAAATTCCTTACAAACTGATTGTGGCTTCGCTTGATTTACTATTTTTTTATTTAATCTTCTACCCTCTTCTTTTTAGCCAGATTGATTAAAGGGTCATCAATTTTATCAAATCTTTTCAAAGAACCAGCTTTTAGTTTTATTTATTATATTTCTAATTTGGGAGAAGGGACTCCAATTTATCTATTTCTCCTTTAATTTTAATTAATTCCATTCTGTGTTTATTTTAGATTTATTTTTTAATTTCTAATTTTTTAACAGGCAGTCAGATGACACAATTGATAGAATGATGGTCCAGGAATTAGAAAAATTCAACTTTCTGAGTTCAAATCTGGCCTGAGACATTTAGTAGCTGTGTGACCTCAAGCAACTCATTTAACTCTATTTGTCTCAGTTTCTGCATATTTAAAATGAATTGGAGAAGAAAATGGTAAAGCACACAAATGTCTTTGCTAAGAAAACCACAGAGTCAGACATGACAGAAAATGATTGAACTGAACAATAAACAAAAATTCTTTTTAATGTATATTCAGTCATAATCACCTTCTTTTCTGCTGTGTTAATGAATATTTTTAGGAATATAATTTTACCATTGAAGAATACTTCATCTGTTCTTTGACCTACTCATTATTTATAATTTCATTAAGCATCCATTTCTGTCTTCATCTTTTATTTGTACTTCTTGAATAGATTAATATTTTATTTCTTTTTGTCTTGTAAAAAAGATATTTATTATTTCTAATTTTTACACATATTGCAATATTTTTTCTGGTGGATAGTTTATTTTTGTAAAAGTAAATATTCATATTCTTCAACAGTCCCATTTAAAAGATGCCATAAATACTTTAGTTCTGGTTTTTCCAGCAATTTGTTCAATTATAGATATCTTCTTTAGTTTGCTTTTCTGCTAGATTTATCCAAAGCTGAGAGAAGGATATTAAAATCTTTAACCATAATTTTGTTAATGCCTATCTTCTTATTATTCTGATTAATTCTCCTATGTAAAATTAAAAACTAAATATTTGGAAAATATAAATTTTATACGGTGTATTTTACTTATTTATCTTTTTTATGTGTTGCAAATATTTTGTTTTTGCTTCTCTAATAGCATGATTGCAACTTCTGCTTTTCTGATTTCACTTAATGCATAGTAAAAAAAAAAAAAATTAAAACCCTTTATTTTATTCATTGATTTTAGTTGTTCTTCTTGTAAGTAATAGAGCACAGAGTGTTTTTTTTTCTTATACAATCTGTAACTTTTTTCCTTATGGGATCATTTAATCCATATACATTTAAAGTTATGAGAATTAGATTTACATTTTCTTTTATTTCTGTCTAATAATATTTTTCTCTGAATTAGAATTTTTCTTTCTTCCTCTGTAAAGTTAGTACTTTGTTTATTCAATTTTTGGTATTCAATTATTTTAGTTGTGTGGAAATTTTCATGACCCCATTTAAGTTTTTTCTTTGTGAAAATACTGGAGTAATTTTTCATTTCCTTCTCTAGCTTATTTTTACAGATGAGGAATTGAGGCAAACAGGATTGTGATTTGCCCAGAGCCATCAAGCTAGTATATGTCTAAGACAAGATTTGAAGATTAAGATTAGTTTTCCTGATTCTAGATCCAACACTTTATCCACTGTGACACAACTGCCCTATTGAATTATTTTAATATAATTTTTATTTTTACTTAATATTTAAAATTAAAATTTAATATTTAACATAATTTAAGGCAAACCTATTCCCATCAGTTTACTCATCCTGATCCTCAATTCTCATTTTCCAACCCCATTTGTTACCATTGCCCTTTCCCTAGGTTTTGGAATTTTGCTTAATTTATTAATTCCTTTTTCTTATGTCTTCTTAACTAGTTAGCTAATTCTCTTTTTTCTCTATCAAGTAGACAAGTCAACCCTTCCTTCCTCTTGTACCTTTGGATTTGTTTTGTTTGTTAGGATTTTTTTTTTAATTTTATTTTATTTATCTTTTTCTGAAAATGTTTTCTTTCCCTCCTTTTCATTATTTCTTTTCACTTTATAGTACAATTTTAGTTTTTGCTTCATGATGCTTATACTTATTCATTGCTTCATTAGTCCTAAGGTACCTATTTGGAATTTCTATTTCTTTTTTTTTTCTTTTTCCTTTCCTTTTCCTTTTTTTTTTGTTGAAGCAATTGGAGTTAAGTGACTTGCCCAGGGTCATACAGCTAGGAAGTGTTAAATATCTGAGGCCAGATTTGAACTCAAGTCCTCCTGACTTCAATGCTGGTGGTCTATCCACTGCACCAGGAAATTTCCTTTTCTAAGCAATTTTTGTTCTTATTTCATAGAGCTTTCCTCATTTGCCTGATTTTTTTCTGTTTGGGATCACTTTTAGAAATACACATTCCTGTAGTAGGAGACCAAGATGATAGGAGTATTGACCTATGGTAGTTATTTTCCTTTATCAAAGCTTGTATACTTTATTACTATGCTTTTCTTGTGATCATTTTTCTTATTTCCTATGCAATTTCTCTTTCCTCATTTTTATTCCATTCTTTGGAGTGTCAGTTAATTCCAGGAACCCTGGTTTCCTTTCTTCTTAAACAGGATGTCAACTTTGGAGGCAAACACTTTCACAGAAGTTTTTTTTTTTTTTTTTTCCTAATCATTCATTTTCAAAAAGAACCACCAATGACATCACAGCTGATGTTTTTACTTGCACATTAATTGGAATTAAGTGAGGCAAAGTTGCACAAAGTCATCAGCCTCACTCTTCTTAAATCAAGATGACTAGCAATGGCCCAGGATACAGTAGATGACCTTGCTGTTTTCAAAATCTGACCAAGCTCTAAGGACTCCATGGAATCTGGTTAAGCTGCCTTCATGGTTATTGGAATAAATTTTTCTTATCTGTGCATTCCATCAGATGAAGTCTTCACATATTGAGTGTAGGTCTTCCCCTAATTCACTAATAGGTTTGACACCTGTCAGTTACGTTCAACCTGGTATAGAGACCGTCTATAAAGATGATTTACCTGAGTGTGGCCATTGCACAGGCTACAGTTGCTTGCAGCCACAAGTGAAAATTGGGAGAAGCTATATACAAAGTGTGTATAAATAACCTTAAAAATGGTTCATCAAGTCATACATTCAAGGTACTGTCCCCAAACACCATATACATACTATTTCTTTCTTTTTGTCCCCATTTCAGTCCCTCTCATTGCCACTTCATCCATTCTCCTATAACTCTCCCTTTTCCATGTGAGAAAACAGAATTTATTTTCCCTTCAATGTTAACCATTGCCTTTAATAAAGGCCATCACATATACATTCTCTATCTTCTTTTCCTCTCCTCTTTTATATGCCATCCCATTCTAAAGAGTACTACCACAAAATAACATTGATTTCCTATAGATAGAATGTTATGTGGTTTAATCCATGCTTCAAAATTATTCTCCAATCATCACTAATTCTATTTGATTTCCACTTTCACCTTTGTCTTCTTGTGTACTTTTTGAAAGAAATCTCCTAATAATCTCTCTATTGTATTTTGTTGTGGCTTTTTTTTTGTCATCAGCAGCAGTAGAATTATTGTTAACTCTATAGATGTCTTTATTTTTTTTAGGAACTTTTTTTCTGGCTTTATTTATTGGTTTGTTTACTTATTTATTTTTGCTGGTGGCAATTGGGGCTAAGTGACTTGCCTAAGGTCACACAGCTGGGACGTGGTAAGTGTCTGAGGTTGGATTTGAACTCATGTCCTCTTAACTTCAGGGCCAGTGCTCTCCTACTGTGCCATCTAGCTGCCCCCTGACATAATTTATTTATGCCTTCCTTATTTGCTTTATATATTTACCTTTCTTGTATTCTTGTGTTCAGGAGTGGTTGAGAAGCAAATAATAAGCTCATTTAGTTTTCTTTGTATAAGTACTTTAAATTCCTCTTTTTAATTAAATGCTTATCTTTTAAAATTAGTGATTAGGTTGAAGTTTGAAAGGCATGTCACCTTGTATTGCATGTAGAACTCAGAACACAGTATTTCATTCATTACTACAATTTCTGATGGATAGAGATATCTGGTGTTATCTGAATCTCTTTTCCCTTATATTTTAAAGTCTTTCTTCTAGTCACTTACAGAATTTGTTGTTTCCTTTTAGAATTGTTAAATCACTATGTCTTTTGGAGTTGAAACATAGAATTCGTATCTAGAGGTGATTTGTGGATTCTTTGCTTTTTCCACTCAATTATTCTCTCCTTTTTTTGTTTGGGGAGGATTTGGGGAGATATTTGTGATGATGGACATATTTTTCCTATCCTATACAATATTTCTGCTGTCTAGGTTATAAATTCTGCTTTCATGATGAATATAACTTCTTAAACTTTTCAGAAACATTCAGATGTGGTTCTGTCTTCTTTTAGTGATTCAGGACACTTATTTTACCAAATAGCAAGTCATCTTCCTCTATTTTTGCAATATTTATTCAGGTGTCAATTTATTTTCCTTTATCTTGAAATATAATCTAATGTGAATTCACATTTCACTAACCTCAAAAAAATAACAATACATGACTTTGGGCTTTGGGGGAGAAGCAGACTTAGTTCAATACCTGCCCCCTTTTCTCCAAGCATGATAGAACTCTTCAAACACATTGGAATCTTTTCCCAGATCTTTTTGCTTCTCAGTTCTCTGGTGGAATACCATTGCAGCATATTACCACAATGTCTTTCCATCACAGCCAGGGCAAGCTTCTAAATTTCTGTGGTGGATTTTTTTTTCTAAATTTCTAAGACAGCTAGGGGAGGTACAGAGAGTGCTGGGCCTGGAGTCAGAAAGGCCCAATTTTAAATGCAGTCTCAGACATTTACTAAATGTATGACCACAGACAAGTCATTTAACCTTTATTTGCCTCAGTTTTCTCAACTATAAAATGGATATTAACAAAATTTACCATCCAGGTTTGTTGTTAAGATAAAATAAAATATTTGTAAAATGCACAGGACAATGTCTAGCACATAGTAGCCATACAAATGATTATTCCCTTTCCTTTGGCATTCCATGTTAACTATGTGGGCCTCAATATCCTCATCTGTAAAATGAAATAATAGTTGAACTACATAATAGTGTGATACGTCTTCTGATTACTGACATGATTTTATGTCCTTTTTAGTTCAAAATTTATTATTCTAATTTCATCAAAGAGAGTTTATTCCTTTTTCTTTTGACAATGTAAGATTATGAATAGAGGATATGGATTACCTAGTGGTTATCCTTTGCTCTCAGCATGTGCTAAGCTCATTTATCTTTTCTATTTATAAGGTCTACAAAGGTTGATGAACATTATGCTTTATAACTTTGTGTTTGCATTTTGTTATATAGTCTGATCACATCCATCATGAATTTCTGTATTATTCTTTGGGTAATCATCAGTTTCTGTTTGTCAGAGATTGTAGGTTTCCATGCCTTGAAGCCTCCTAATTTCAATGAAAAAATAATAGCATTAAAAATATGGGCCTTTGTTTCAGGGAGTAGTACAAGGTCATAAAAAGATGTTTGCCATTTTTAAAAGGTAATATTATCAGTTCTGGGCCTAATTCATTGTCCATTTGTAATATTTATCTATTTTTGTTTATTTCTCTGTGTATGTGTGTGTGTGTGTGTGTGTGTGAATGACAAGTGGAAAAAGACTGCTTATTTTCCAAACTAGAGTAGACCCTTGAATATACAACTTATAAATCACATCTGTCCATATAGAGAAAATAATAATTTAAAGTTGCATGATTAATTTTTGTACCTCATTATTACAGAAGTTTTTAAATATAGAAATGAATGCACACATACTTATATGTATGTATATGCAAGCAAATATATAGAAACATGCACGTATATAAATATATATATCGATGAAGATAAACATTTTATACACACATATTTATATATGCATATATTATAATATACCCACAAAGATAGAGGAAATCTATTGTTGTACATTTAAGTGTATATCACAATTTAGAGAATAGGCATTCTTTATTTACTTGATTTTTACTTGATAAGTATAACTCTGCAGAGTGAGTATGGCTCTCATTTATGGATCTCTACAATATTCTAGGAATTGAGGCATATCAGTTCAATATTAGCTTCAAACAAAAGCACCTGGTGGTCCCCTCAACCCATAAAAAATACTTCTTCAATTTAGATTGCATATTGAATAGAAACAATATATTAATAAGAGGAACTGAACATTCCAAGTGCACTTATCTAAAAGCCCCAAATATTTCATGTGAAGGGAATCAATGACAGCTAGCTGGCAGCATGATTTAAACTAAATGCATTATTTTTTATAAGGAACCCTGGGTCAAATTTCCATTGCAGCTTCTGATTTATTGAATGACATTCAACAAATCAAACAACCTAGCATTTTCACTTTGGAAATATACCTTTAACTCTTCCCTGCTCCTATCCCCACAAAGTTCTAGTCCATTTCTTATCACAAGAAGATATATTAATAAATGTGATTATGTGGCCATCTCATACCACTATCCGGCTAAGGACTAATATATCTATTAAATTGCTTCTAGCCTCATAAAGAAAAGTATGCATTCTTTGTATTTGTATTTGGAGATACTCTAGATGATGGAAATGCTATCCCTATGTAGCTGAAAAGACAATTGGGTGGCCTGGATGTATGTTCAAATTCTTCTATGGTTTGTGGTCATAGTATCTGTTTTCAGGGTCTGTTATTTACAACTCTACATACCAAGGTTTTTTTTGATAGCTTAAGATGAACAGACTCATTTCTAAAAGCTGCATATCATGGTCATTCATGTGTAACATTGTTTTCCATAGTACAAAGAAATGAATAATAGTAGCATAAGTTCTATTGCAGAATTGTGGAATTTGAAGGTACATCAATCCAAATCATATCTGATCAAGAATTCTCTTGAAGATATCCCTTTCAAGTAGTTATATGATTTTTTTTTGAAGACCTGTAGTAAAGAGAAACCACTTGAGGTATCTCATTAGATTTTTGAAAATTTTGTTTGTTTTTCTTTCTATAAAATAGAGAGCAGCATGGTATTGTGCAGAGAATTCTGAATTTAGAGTCAGGATATGGAGGGAAAGAAAGAGAATGAAATAAACACATACACACACACACACATACACACACACACACACATATATAGTACCTACTATATGCCAGGCATTATGCTAAGTGCTCTATAAATATTATCCCATTTGACATAGGATGGAATTCTGTCTTATACAGTTCTTACTCGTATGGCTTCTTAAATTCCTAGAGCCTTATTTGCTTTAGATAATAAGCAAACATTTATATAGTACTTACTACATAGTAAGTACACATATCAGGCATTGTGCGAAGTTCTGTATGCCTAGCATCTTATTTGTTCCTCATAATTCTGGGAGATAGGTACTATTGTTATTCCCATTTTATAATTGAGAAACTGAAGTCAACAGAAGTTCAGTGGAATTTTCCGGGTCACACAGTTTTTTGAGGACAGATTTGAATTCAGATTTTATTGACTCAAGGCCTAGCTTGAGTCTCTCCATTGCTGTACCTAAATGCCTCAATAATATTCAACTACTTATTTTAGAAGATTGTTATAAGGAAAGTGTTTTTTTTTTAAGTATTTTAAAGAATATTGTCTAAAGTATTGAGATCTTTACAACTTCCAAATATTGTCCCTAGTTCTGTTTCTAAGACCAAATTTAATATTTCTAATATCTCTTCTATATGACAGCTTTTCATATACTTGAATACAGCTGTCAATAAGTCAACAAACAATTATTAAGCACTTATTATGTGCTAGATATTGTGTTAAATGCTGAGGATACAAAGAGAGGCAAAAGGCAGTTCCTTTCTTGGAGCTTACATTCTAATGTGGGAGACTGCATATAAGCAGCTATATATAAAAGCTTTGTTCAGATAAATCAAAGGGGAAGCATTAGCATTAAGGAGAAGCAGGAAAGGCTTTTTATGGAAGGTGAGTCTTTACCTGGGATTTGAAAGGAGCCAGGGAATCTAGAAGGCAGCATTGAAGAATGTTCCAGGATGGAAGATAGTTAGAAAACAATTGCCAAAGCCAAGAGATGTTTTGTTTGTTTGTTTTTTGTTTTATTCAGGGAATAGCAGAAGCCAGGGGAAATTAATTAAACAATATATAAGAGGGTGTAAGGTATTAAAAAAATTGCAATGTTAAGAACAGCCAAGCTGTAAAGGGCTTTAAAAGTCAAATAATGCAGTTACTATTTGATCTTAGAGGTTATAGAGAGTCACTGGAATTTATTGAATGAGGAGAGGGGAGGTAGCATGACATTTGTATTTTAAAAGGATTATTTAAATAAATGAATGGAGAATGGACTAGATTGGGAATACACTTGAAGTATGGAAAGTAATCAGAATGTTATTACAGTAACCCAAGTGTTGAAGTGATGAGGACCTGCACCAAGTTGCAAAGAAGAGAGAAGGAAGGATATATGTGATACATTGTTGTGGTGAAATTGATAGATCTGAAGAATTCTTTGGTCAAGGCTAAAGACTAAATATCTTCCATTTCTTCAGTTGATTTTATGTCATCAGCATTAAGACATGTCACCTTTATAATTACTCTTTTAAAAGACCAAATCCTTCATATCTCTATTACATGATAGTAGCACAACATATACTTACTTTTGTTATACTTCTATTAATGTTAGTCCCCATTCATGATCCTTGGAAAATCCTTGTGGACTAAACAAATTAATAGATTTTACTCACTCCCCACATTAAAAAATATTTATCATTATAAATCAAAATGAAATTGTGTTAAAAGGAAAATCACAGCTTATAGACTCATATAATAAAGTCTGAATTCCCAAAATGTCCCATTCAATCCTTGAGAAGGCTTTTGTTCATATGGAGCCAAACTAATATTGTAGTAGCTCTATCACACAGAGCAGCCTCCCATTGACAGGTATCCCACAGAATTGTTTCAAAATCTTACTCATTGCGCAAAGTTGTATCTGTAGGTATTTTTTCTTGCTACAACTTATTTTTTTTTAAAGGAACTTGTAAATTTTTTTTAAGGGAACTTGTAAATTCATCCTTCTTTCTATGGTACCCTTTGTCATGCTAGTGAGTGATTAGGTTTTTTTTTTTTTTTTCCTTTTTCGTTGATTAGTTTCTAAAACAAAACAAAACAAACAAACAAACAATAACAACAACAAAAACCAGACTTTTAGCTTCAAAACAAGGTTCTTTTGAAGTAATGAACGAACAAATGGATGACTGGAGCTCCATGGCCTCCTAGTTCTGTATCAAGTACCTGAATCAGTTCTTTGCATCTCATTCAAAGCAATTCACCACTACTTTTTATAAGCTTCTTTCCAGGGCTTGATTATATCCCTCTTGTTAATTTTTCCTTCAAGTACAATGAATACTAGAATGATAATTCTTCAAGATCAAGATTATTTGATTTTCTTTTGTGTAGCTTCAGCTCCTAGAATAGTATCTGAAACATAAAAGCATTTTCTATTTACTGAAACAAATATATGTCCCTAAAGCTCTGATTCTGTTCTCAACTCCTTAGAATGAGTTTTGGATAAATATACCATAAATATCTAAGAGCAAGCAAATCACCCCTTTTTTCACAGCTTATTTATATCAAGCAGTGAGTAGGCATAGATATGGGGAAATTATACAGGGTCATTAAGGCGCACTCATTCTCTAACCCAGGTGAAAGAGCATCCTAAGTATATTCCTACATATTAGTTCTAAGGACCTTTCTCTCAACTTTGCTAGGTAAATCCACTAGACTCATATAAGTTTGGAAATTTTCTTCACACATATGATCCACCCATTGGAAAAAGTGATGTAGTTCTACTACAC
Source organism: Antechinus flavipes (assembly GCF_016432865.1). Classification (NCBI taxonomy): domain Eukaryota; kingdom Metazoa; phylum Chordata; class Mammalia; order Dasyuromorphia; family Dasyuridae; genus Antechinus; species Antechinus flavipes. The sequence goes on along the minus strand of NC_067398.1, from coordinate 595,762,180 downwards.
ATATCATGAATCTGAGAATAAAAAGATGCTTTGAATTACTCATATCACTTCTGAGCAACTTAAGCTTTAAAGAGATGTAGGCAAAGAATTAGCTAGAATTATCTACCGCCTAAACTAGACCACAGAGCAAAAATGCAATGGAAACACAGAACATACTATACCAACTACATAGGAATGAAGGATTAAAATATTTCTTTTTTTTCTGCTCAAAATATTAATTTACTTCAAATTACATATCAGTCTATGATGTGTTACTAAATAATATGTTCCATAGATATTGGAGATGAAAAAGTCTCATTAGGTCATCTACTCCTTCTTTTTTTGGTCAGTTTGAGATATTTTTCTTCAGTGCTCTGTGATTTGTGGGACTTTGAATGCCCAAATATCTTGGAAGCACTTTTTCCTTTTGGAAAAGAACAGGTAGGAAAAGAACAGACTTACTTAAATAGGTAAGTCTATAATGTAGGATTAATAAAATCCCCCAAATGCAGTCTTCTTTTCCCATTGGCCATTTATTGAAACACTTTTTGTACCAAGGAAAAAATGTATTTTCCAAACAAATGGCAAACTTGCTGTCTGCTTTTTCAATTTAGCTAGTCATTCCTAACTCTTCTTTCTCTGAAAAGTAGTCTCCAATCACATCTTAAAATGTCAGATTATGATTCAGATCTGTAACACGTTCGCCAGTTTCACTAGTTTAAAAATAGTTTCAGCCAAGATGGTTTGCAAGAAAAATAATATCATTCTTAGTCATTGGACTTTATTGCCTGTAAGTTAAATTCTTAGGATAATGCCACCAGGGGGCTCTTTAGACCACTGAAGAAAAACTATTTCTTTGCCAATGTGCCATTTTCATGTTCTATTGGTTACTATAACTCTTTTTCACCTTCTTGAGTCAATTAGATTAGAGTCACATCCAGGGAAAACTCCATCAATAAGAGTACAATGGATGTTCTAAGTATAGTTATTCTTCCATAGCAAATAGATAGGGAACATACACAAATCTCCCCTTGGCCATTTTAAAGCTATTCTTAAACAAGTCAAGGCAAACATTTATTAAGCATTTATATGCCAAGCATTGTGCTAATTGAAAGGGACTTGAGAAATCATTCAGTTCCAACCTCATAGAACAACTTGTGGCAAAACCATATTTCAAATTCAAGTCTTCTGATTCCAAATCAAATGCTCCAATTACAGTAGACTATACTATAAAGCTGAAGCATGCAACTGTGTCATTGATTGAGTATAGACAGAAAAAATGTTGGTTTTTTAACAGCCATTTATTGAGTGAAGGCAACTTTTTCACTTTCCCTTGAGAGAAAAAAATGTATTTCAATAAAAAATTCATTGAAATATTCACATTAAGTAAATTTTTATTGATTACCTTCCATTTGCAAAGCATTGTAGAGAATGGATATAGTACCATCATTAGTTACTGACCTTACATCTTAGTGGAGCACTAAAGTAAGGAGGATCAAATTTCAGAGAGATAGAAACAAGATTCAGAATGAAAAGGAAAGTGAAAGCTGGTGTAATGAAATTACCATTTTAAAAGACTTTCTCTTTAAACCTTAAACTACCTTCAAGGCAATTGGGGTTAAGTGACTTGCCCAGTGACACACAGCTAGGAAGTGTTAAGTGTCTGAAATCAGATTTGACCTTATGTTCTCCTGACTTCAGGGCTGGTGTTCTATCCACTATACTACCTAGCTGCCCTTCTCTTCATATTTCTATAGAAAAATACAGATCACAAAAAATCATGCAGAGGGATTTACAGTAGAAACAGTATCTGAGCATCAGGTTATTTCTAAGCCCAGATCTCCTTTATCATCTTGAAGTAGACAGAGATGGAATAAATAAAGTAAAAGAACATGTAACAGGGGAATGACAAATGTGTCTTTAGTCATGAGAGTATGAATAGTTAGTAAACCTATTTTGGAAAATACCTAATAATAGGGAAGTAAGTTTTCCCCAAGTAAGCACTTACAGATCTTGCCTCTTCACTTAAAAACAGCCATCCAATAAAAAAGAGAGAGAGAGATTTGTTTTGGTCAGTTGGTGCTTTTTGAATGCACACTCAGTTTCAGATTAGCAGCCAATCAAAAGTCTTTTAAAAAAGATTATGTAATGATCAACTGTGATGGATGTGGCTTTTTTCAACAATGAGGTGATTCAGGCCAATTCCAATAGATTTGTGATAGAGAGAGCCATTTGCATCCAGAAACAGGTCTATGGGAACTGAATATGAATCAAACATGGTATTATCACCTTTGTTGTTTGTTTTGTTTGCTTTTTTCTTTCTCATTTTTTTATTTTTTGATCTGAGTTATCTTGTGCAGCATGATAAATGTGGAAATATGTTTAGAAGAATTGCACATGTTTAACTTATATTGGCTTGCTTGGTGTCAAGGGAAGGAGATGGGGCAAATGGAGGAAGAAAAATTTGGAACACATAATTTTGCAAGGGTTTGGAAATTATCTTTGCATGTATTTTGAAAATAAAAATCTATTATTAAAATATTTTGAAGTCTTTTTTTTTAAAAAACTAAAGACCATTAAAGAATGCCTGTGTATGTTCTGAAGTAGAGCACAGATAAAATCCTCATTCTACCTTACGAGATACTTCTAGAAACAAGTTCATCAAATGTGCATGCTCCAAGGACTAAGCCTTCATTGGTCACTCTCCTTTTACATGCAAAAAAAGAAATAGAGGAAAGAAAAAAATAATCAAAAATAATAACAGAAAAACTGGTATAGAGACTGATAAAATTAGTGAATAACAACAACAAAAAAAAAGAATCACTTGATTCTTTGAATAAATACTATAGAGTTAGTTGTTGGTTGCTATCCTTCATTCTCAAAGATCACAAGAAAGTCAAGTTATAGTATGTCCCACAGTGACTGATCAGAGCAATATAATTTCAGAATATTTTGGCACAGGTTTCTGGCACAGAAATAGTCCCTGTGAATATTTGGGTTGACTTCTCTAACTTTGCACATCTATAGAGCAGAAGAAAATTAAGATAAATTTATATAGAGAAAAAGAATAATACTCTAATAACAACTCTCCCTAAAATTTCTACAGAATCTCTAGAATGAGTTTGAAATTTTAAAAGAATTTAAGACTTGGGATAGAAAATACAATCTGCATCCAGAAAGGGAACTATGGAGACTGAATGCATACCATTTTCACCTTTATTTTTTGGTTTGGTTTGGTTTAATTATTCCTTTCTCCTGATTTTGCCCTTTTGTCCTGATTTTTCTTTCTGAATATGATTCATTTGGAAATATGTTAAAAAACTGATTCTACATGTATAACTTATATTGGATTTCTTGTTATCTTGTATAGAGGAGAGGAGAGAGAAAGGTGAAAAAAATTGGAATTCAAAATTTATTTTTTATTCATAGTTCTTCTGCTTAGCTCTCATATATTTTCCTAATTTTTCTTCTACCTCTCTTATTTTATTTTCAAAATCTTTTTTGAGTTCTTCTAAGAAAACTTTTTATGCTGGAGACCGATTCTTATCTCCCTTTGAGGCTTCATATGTAAGAATTTTGCCATTGCTGTGCTCTTCCAAGTATATGTTCTGATCTTCCCTGTCACAATAGCATCTTTCTATGGTCAGATTTCTTTTTTCTACTTTGCTCATTTTTAAAAGTTGAGCTCTGCTCCTAGGGAACAGGAGAGACTGTCCCAGGTTCCTTTGGACAGGAGCTTCTCACTAGCTTTCTGTGCTGGGGCAGGAGGCATTGCTGGCTTTCTGATTGTATTGGATTGGCCTGGCCTAGTTCTGCTTCTTGTGGCAAGACTTTGCCTTCTATGCTTGGCTTGAAGGTCTCACAGCTGACACACTAAGCCACTGAGCCAATGATTCCCTGAGCTGGTCTGTGCTTTGACTAAGAGCCTTCAAGTAGAGATTCCCTACACCACACCTGCACTATACTCCCCTTTTTCCAAAGTGAGACAGATCTTTTCTGAAGTCCTTTTAAATTATCCTAAGCTCGAAAATTATTCACTCTGAATTTTTGTGGGGTTTATCATTCTAGAATTTGTGTAGAAGTTTGATCTAGTATTTCTTTTCAGGGGAAACTGGAGAGAGTGCAGGCAACTTCCAAGCTTCTCTCTATGTTTATTACATTGACTCTCTCAAGGTTTATCACAAAGTGGTAATCATCAAAACAATTTTATTCTGCTTAGGAAACAGTATCAATGTAATTTAAGAGCAATGTTATAAATTAGGCAGTACTAAATGAACATGATAATCTAATGCTTGATAAATGCAAAGATTCAAGGTTTAGGGTAAGAACTCACCATTTCAGGGATATGAGTATTGTGTGAATCTTCTCTCATCAGTTTGGCTCAAAGAGAAAATACTAGATATATTTAACTACACAGAAAAACTTGTCTCACCCTATAGGGAAGTAGAAGGGGAAAAGGGAAAGGAAAGGAGTAGGCTAATAGAAGGGAGAACAGAAGTAGAAAGGGAAATGTATAAGAAAGAGGGAAGGGTTGTTTGAGGGAGGTGGTGGTCAGAAGCAAAATACTGAGGAGGAGGGAAAAGGGGAAAGGGAAAAGAAAAATATAACTTGGGGAAAACAAGATAGCAGGAAATACAGAATTAGTAATTTTAATCATGAATGTGAATGGATTGAACTCTCCCATAAAACAGAAGCAGATAGCAGACTGGATTAAAAGCCAGAATCCTACAATATATTATTTACAAGAAACACATTTAAAGCAGAGTGATATATTCAGAATAAAAGTAAAAAGCTAGAATAGAATCTATTATGCTTTAGCTGAAGTAGAAAAAAAAAAAAAAAAGAAGGGGTAGCAATCCTGATCTCAGATCAAGTGAAAGCAAAAATAGATCTAATTTAAAAAGATAAGGAAGGAAACTACATCCTATTTAAAGTGTCATAGTTAATGAAGTAATATCAATACTAACCATATATGCACCAAGTATGGCATCCAAATTTCTAAAGGGGAACTTAAGAAAGCTGCAAGAAGAATTAGACAGCAAAACTATACTAATGGAGGACCTCAACCTTACTCTTTCAGAACTAGATAAATTGAACCACAAAATAAATAAGAAAGATGTTAAGGAGATAAATAGAATTCTAAAAAAGTTAGGTATGTTAGACCTTTGGAGAAAATTGAACAGAGACAGACAGGAATATACTTTTTTTTCTCAGTAGTACATGGAACCTATACAAAAAATTGACCATGTATTAGGGCATAAAAAGCTCAAAATCAAATGCAGAGAGGTAAAAATAATAAATGCATTTTTTCAGATCCTGATGCAATAAAAATTGCATTCAATAAAAGACAAGGGAAAATAAACCAAAAATTAATGGAAAACAAAATAATCTGATCCTAAAGAATGAGTGGGTAGCACAACAGACACAATCAATATTTTCATTCAAGTGAATGACAATAATGATCCAACAAACCAAAATTTATGTGATGCAGCCAATGTAGTTCTTAGGACAGTTTTATATCTCTAGATGCTTACTTGCATAAAATAGAGAAAGAGAAGATCAATGAATTGGACATGCAACTACAAAAGTTAGAAAAAGAACAAATTAAAAACCTCCAATTAGATACCAAATTTGAAATTCTGAAAAAAAAAGGAGAGATTAGTAAAACTGAAAGTAAGAAAACCATTGAATTAATAAACAAAAGTAAGAATTGGTTTTATGGGAGAAAAAAACAACAAAATAGATCAACATTTACTTAATTTAATATTGAAAAAGAAAAGAAGAAAATCAAAATTTTAGTGTCAAAAATGTAAAGGATAAGCTTTCCATTAATGAAGAGGAAATTGGAGCAGTAATAAGAAACTATTTTGTCCAATTATATGTCAATAAATTTGATAATCTAACTGAAATGGAGGAATACTTGCAAAAATATAGATCATCCAGAGTAACAGAAGAAGAAATAAATTACTTAAATAATCCTATTTTAGAAAAAGAAATTGAAAAATCAATTCCTTAAGAAAAAATCTCTAGGACCAGAGGGATTTACACATGAATTATACCAAAAATTTAAAGAACAATTAATTTCAATACTATGCACACTATTGGGGAAAATAAAGACAGAGCGAGTTCCTAGCAAATTCCTTTTATGGCATAGGTATGGTGCTGATACGTAAATCAGGTAGGGTCAAAACAGAAAAAGGAAATTATAGATCAATTCCCCTAATGAATATTGATGCAAAAATCTTAAATAAAATATCAGCAAAGAGATTACAGCAAGTTATCCCCAGGATAATAAACCATGACAAAATAGGATTTTACCAGGAATGCAGGGCTGATTCAATATTAGGAAAACTATTAGCATAATTTATTATATCAATAACCAAACTAACAAAATCATTTAATTTTCTCAATAAATTCAAAAAAAGCATTTGACAAAATCCAACACCCATTCTTATTAAAAACTAGAGAGTATAGGAATAAATAGAGTTTTCTTTAAAATGATCAGTAGCATCTATTTAAAAGCATCAGCAAGCATCATATTTAATAGGGATAAACTACAACCATTCCCAATAAGATCAGGGGTGAAACAATGTTGCTCACTAGCACTGTTACTATTCAATATTGTATTAGTAATGTTAGCTTTGGCAATAAGAGAAGAAAAAGAGATTAAAAGAATTGGAGTAGATAACAAGGGAACCAAATTATCACTCTTTGCAGATGATATGATGATATAGTTAGAGAATCCTAGAGAATCAACCAAAAAACTACTAGAAACAATTTACAACTTTAGCAAAGTTGAAGGATACAAAATAAACTCACATAAATCATCAGCATTTTTATGTATTAACAACAAAGTCCAGCAGCAAGAGATACAAAGAGAAATACTTGTAGATAATATAAAATATTTAGGAGTCTACCTGCCAAAGCAAAGTCAGGAGCTATATGAACACAATTACAAAACAGTTTTTGCTATAAAAGAGGTACTCACAGCAGTTCTTCATCAAGGACATAGTGTGATAGAGTGGGTAAACTTCCCAGCACAACTAGAACAAAGCCTTACTCCTTACCCATGCTTGTGGCTAGAATTGTATTAAAGGCTATTAAGATAGTAGGACAATTATCTGGGATAAAACCTGACAAGATATAAGCAATCTATAGCAATGCACAAATTAATGTATGCTATGAAACCATCCCAGAGTGGCAAATTTTATTGGCCACAGCTCCAAATATCACACATGGATCTCCATTAAAGATAACCATAAAGATAAAGCTATTACATAATTGATGGTGGATTTTTGAAGGTTTCTAAGGTTCCTCTTAAAGGACTATCTTTACAGATGCATCCAAATTTAACATTTGTGCTGTATACTCCCATGACTTAATTATAAAGAAAGTAGTCAGAACTCCTTTTCAGTCCACTCAGCAGAATGAATTATATGCAATCATGCTAGCTCTTACTTATTATCCAGGAGATGTAAATATAATATCTAATCCAGCTTATTCAGTAGATGTGGTACAAAGAATTGCCACAGCCCAAATAAAATTTATAGCTTCTAATATATATCACTCTTTAAGGAACTTCAAGAGCAAGTGAGAAAACATCCAGGTTAAGTTTTATATCTTGCATATTCACTCTCATAGTGGACTTCAAGATCATATGTCTGATGGAAATTCAAAGGCAGATTAGATTGGCCATGTTGGCCAATACTCCTTTATTTCAGGCAGCCCAAGAATCTCATTCTAAATATCGTCAGGCTGTTCAAGCTTTACATTTGCAATTTGGGATAACAAAACAGAAAACTAGGAGCATAGTAAAACCCTGTACAGCTTGCCTTCCTTTCCACCTTCTACGCTCCCTCCAGGGAAGAACCCTCATGGTTTGAGACCCAGTGAAATTTGGCAAATGGATGTGACCCAGTATAAATCTTTTGGTCATCTGTCTTTTATCCATGTTGTAGTAGACATGTTTTTTTTTTCTTTTTTTTTTTTAAATAATTTTTTATTGACAGAACCCATGCCTGGGTAATTTTTTACATTATCCCTTGCACTCACTTCTGTTCCAATTTTTCCCTTCCCTCCCTCCACCCCCTCCCCCAGATAGAAAGCAGTCCTACACATGTTAAATATGCCACAGTATATCCTAGATACAGAAGGTAGAAACAACCCGGGAAGAAAAACAAAAATGCAAACAGTTTACATTCATTTCCCAGTGTTCTCTCTTTGCGTGTAGCTGCTTCTGAACATCCTTGATCAATTGAAACTGAGTTAGATCTCTTTGTCGAAGAAATCCACTTCCATCAGAATACGTCTTCATACAGTATCGTTGTTGCAGTATATAATGATCTCCTGGTTCTGCTCATTTCACTTAGCATCAGTTCATGTAAGTCTCTCCAAGCCTCTCTGTAGTCATCCTGCTGGTCATTTCTTACAGAACAATAATATTCCATAACATTCATATACCACAATTTACCCAACCATTCTCCAATTGTTGGGCATCCATTCATTTTCCAGTTTCTAGCCACTACAAACAGGGCTGCCACAAACATTTTGGCACATACAGGTCCCTTTCCCTTCTTTAGTATCTCTTTGGGGTATAAGCCCAGTAGTAGCACTGCTGGATCAAAGGGTATGCACAGTTTGATAACTTTTTGGGCATAATTCCAGATTGCTCTCCAGAATGGTTGGATTCATTCACAACTCCACCAACAATGCATCAGTGTCCCAGTTTTCCCACATCCCCTCCAACATTCATCATTGTTTTTTCTGTCATCTTAGCCAATCTGACAGGTATGTAGTTGTATCTTAGAGTTGTCTTAATTTGCATTTCTCTGATCAATAGTGATTTGGAACACTCTTTCATATGAATGAAAATAGTTTCGATTTCATCATCTGAAAATTGTCTATTCATATCAGTAGACACTTTTTCAGGATTTACTTTTGCAATATCAACAGCAAAAGAGACTGCCTGAGTAGTCGCTAAATTCCTTATACAAGCTTTTGTAGTTATGGGTGTGCCACAAAAACAGATAATGGAACTGCATATAGTTCTAAACCTTTTGCACACTTTTGTGCACAGTATTAGGTTTTACATGCCACTGACATATCTTCTAATCCTCAAGGACAAGCAATAGTAGAGAGGAAAAACAGAGACATCAAGATGCTCCTCTAACAACAAAAGAAAGAGGGAGAAATTTTTTAAATTTAGTTCTTTATACTATTAATTTTTTTTATTTTTTTCACAAAAAATGCAATGTTTCCTGCAGACAGGTTTTATAATCCACCAGAAGGACAGTGTCCACTGCAAGCAGCTCCACTATCTTTAGGTAATTGTCAGGTGATGTGGAGAGATCCAGAAAGTGGTGAATGGAAAGGACCAGATAGATTAACTGCTTGGGGGAGAGGGTTTGCTTATATTTCTACAGATGGAGAAGGAATCACATGCATGCCAATGAGCCATATTCACCTTGTCCATCAGAGAGAGACAAAAAAAGAGAAAACCCTTGAAGAAAAGAAGACCCAAAAAACATCAGATGGCAATTGACTCATGAACATCAAAAATTGTTGATTAGATTACTATAGGACTTGAAAATCTGCAGGAATCATTGGATTCCCTGACTTATAATGAGACTGATGCAAGACTTCAAAACCCACAGGAATCATTGGATTCCCTGAGATATGAAGTAATGGACAATAGATTAATTTTGGACTATCTCTTGGTTGCTGAAGGAGGTATATGTGTGATTGTTATTTATATACCTTCATTTTAGGACTTATGAACATGTATTTTCATATTGTTTGTTATATCATCATGTTGATTCATGTTGTTTGCTACATCACTACTAGATTGAATGATATTACTATGTACTTGTGTAAAACCTCTCATGCTGGTGGATTTATGTATACCTGTTTCAATTTCAGCCTAGAGGAAATCTGCTAACAATATCTGGTTTGACTCCCCATTTCCTTTTGGTGTTTTCACCTCCCTTCCTGAGAGGTCAGGGAGGGTGTGATCACCCCCTTTTTTTGGTGTATCTCTTTCTAAGAAGTCAAGGAGGGTGTGATCACCTGTGTTCTAAAACAAAAGAAAGCAGGAGATGTAGAGGGCAGAACTTTGGAGAAATATACATGAAACAAAGTGTTAACTCAGTGGAATTGATGAGATAATGGTTCTCTAATTTATATATTCTTAGAATTTAGCATGGTGATGTAATAGTTCTACAATTTATGTAATTGTAATTGGGTAGTTAAACTGGGGACAAAGTCAGATTCAGAAGTGAGACTGGTAAACTGGCAGACTGGCAGAGGAGATGGGTCAGACTATGACAGACACAGACTGTGAAGGGGACAAAAAAGGCTTTAGATTTTATTTCTGACTATCCTCATGGTGATTATTCTGCTGAGAGCAAGGCTGGTCCCAAAGCCCTCCAAAAAGATAGCCTGGACATTGCAAAATAGGATAAAAACTAATTATTCAAGCAGGGTGTGAAAAGGAAGAACTATCTAAAGATACATTGTATCTCTACAAGAAACTTCTTAGCCAGATGAGCATTTACTAAGCCATATATAGAAAGCAAAAATAAAAGTATATAACTGAAGATCAATTCAAAATAATAACATAGTCCCATAAAATTGATGTCTAAAAATCAAAAAAACATGAGGATAGAAGTGAATGCTAAGGATTAAAGAGAAAAGATAAAATCACTGCTGTGGTGACTCTAATAAAGATAACTGATGACACAGAAAAGACAAAACTATTCAAATTCTATTTTGTTTCTGTTTTTTCTAAAAAAGATTTTCATAATAGAAAATATAGAATAACTACAGGAAGTTAACAGGGAAGTGAAATTCAAGATAAATGTGAATATATAGGGATTCTTAAATTATGCACTTAAGAGAATGCAATTATCTCCTCCACATCATGATTTTCTCCATTGAGATTTTGAAATATTGCATCTCAGCATAAGAAATTAAATGGGAATCTGGGATGAGGGGCAGAATTTTGTGGAAGCCATAGATGATACCAGATAAAAGTTTAGAAATTTAGAAATGCATAAAACATTTACATAATATTGCATAATATCAATATATTTCAATACCATAAGAATTCAGACTTCTCTGATATGAAGAGAAGGTAAAAAAAAAAAAATGCAGATTTTCCAGATGACTGGGGCACTGTTCCCCGACCCCCTAACCCCATGATGTGGAAAGAATAATTATGTCTCTGAGCTTTTGCCTAGTTCGGTGAACATCTAAATGCTACCATTAAGTTCAAATGTATATTAAAAAAAAAAAAACTCTTTTGTGTAGAATTGCTTTGATTGTCCTCAAGGGTAAAACTAAGACCACAAGGTAGAAAATAAAGAAAAGAAGTTTTTGAATTAACTTGGGGCTAATTTTCCCAACAATTAGCATTTGTAGAGTTGGAATAAGACATCTTGTAACATTTCATCACTGAAACTCTTTAAGCAAATGTTGGATGACTATTTGAAGGGATTTCTCTTCAATTACATGTTAAATTAAATGAACTTTTTGCTTACAAATGGGTCCTTTCAAAAACATTTTTACAGTCAAAGGTTCTGATAAAGGCCTCATTTCCAAAATATATAGAGAATTGACTCTGATTTAAAAGAAATCAAGCCATTCTCCAATGGATAAATGGTCAAAGGATATGAATAGACAATTCTCAGACGAAGAAATTGAAATTATTTCTAGCCATATGAAAATATCCTCCAAGTCATTATTAGTCAGAGAAATGAAAATTAAGACAACTCTGAGATACCACTACATACCTGTCAGATTGGCTAGAATGACACGGAAAGATAATGTCGAATGTTAGAGGGGATGTGGGAAAACAGGGACACTAATACATTGTTGGTGGAATTGTGAATACATCCAGCCATTCTGGAGAGCTATTTGGAACTATGCTCAAAAAGTTATCAAACTGTGCATACCCTTTGATCTGGGCTTATACCCCAAAGAGATACTAAAGAAGGGAAAGGGACCTGTATGTGCCAAAATGTTTGTGGCAGCCCTGTTTGCAGTGGCTAGAAGCTGGAAATTGAATGGATGCCCATCAATTGGAGAATGGTTGGGTAAATTGTGGTATATGAATGTTATGGAATATTATTGTTCTGTAAGAAATGACCAGCAGGATGACTACAGAGAGGCTTGGAGAGACTTACATGCACTGATACTAAGTGAAACGAGCAGAACCAGGAGATCATTATATACTTCAACAACAATACTGTATGAGGACGTATTCTGATGGAAGTGGATTTCTTCGACAAAGAGATCTAACTCAGTTTCAATTGATCAAGGATGGACAGAAGCAGCTGCATCCAAAGAAAGAATACTGGGAAATGAATGTAAACTGTTTGCATTTTTGTTTTTCTTCCCAGGTTATTTTTATCTTCCGGAATCCAATTCTTCCTGTGCAACAAGAGAACTGTTCGGTTCTGCACACATATATTGTATCTAGGATATACTGTGACATATTTAACATGTATAGGACTGCCTGCCATCTGGGGGAGGGGGTGGAACGAGGGAGGGGAAAAGTCGGAACAGAAGTGAGTGCAAGGGATAATGTTGTAAAAGAATTACCCAGGTTCTGTCAATCAAAAGTTATAATTATGGAAAAAAAAGAAATGGGCCCTTTCATTTCTGGTTTTCTGTAATTCTTATTTTATTAAAATATATTTTTTCATTTTTCCTAAAAAATTTAAAATTCTCTAAAAAAGCAATGTTTTTTTTTTGATTTCTAACTTTCCAAGAAAAATCATTAAGCAAATGTTTAGTTTTTGCTAGCTAGTTTCTATTATTCAGAAAGTCATAAATTTGATATAGCAAATTGACATTGTAAAGGTAATTTCTATATTGTGAGCTTCTAACTGAGATGAAATTACAGATTCAGAACAAATCCAAATGAATGAATGAACAAAGAAATTAATAAATAAATAAGAAATATTATTATACTGAGAAGTAGTATAGCACACAATATAGAGAGTTACCTCAGAGGCAGGAAGACCCAGAACCCAATCATGCTTACAAACCACATGGTAGCTGCGTAACTATGGGTAAGTCCTTTACCTTTTATATTCCTAAGCTATTCTCTAAGACTATACCTGGTAAAACAATTTACTGGTCCATTATGGGCAAAGAAATTTCTCTTTGGGAACTCCTAATGGAAATTAAATCACAGGTTTGATCAAAAAGAAATGTTAAAATTGTACATTAAAAGAAGATGCATCCTCATCTCACAGAAGTTTGGAGTGACAACATGTGTAAATTTCCCACAATTATGACATGGTTCTTTAATTAAAATCAAAAAGGAAATGAGCACAGCAAATTCCACTGGTATCCACTATGCTACAGCAACCAGAAAGGCAGGGCAATTGATCTGTGGAACAGGAGGACAGCAGCTGTTGTTAATAACCTGAGGGCACCATCTTTTCTTCCCAATAGATTCAGACTAACTATAGCCAGTGCATAAATGCACAGACATAAGCCATGCTTCGAGGCCAGTGTTTATAAATTGGCCTCCTTCCTACAGAGCTGTTCAGTAGGATGAATAACAGAGCCAGGAGATTCCTCTGTGTGGTAAAGCAGCTATAAGGAATCTGGTTACCTGAGTGACTTTCCCTGTGTCTGTATTTGTAGTTTTCTGTCTTGCATATGTCAAATTAAATTCAGCAATATTCTCTAAATGGCTACTATGTGTAAGGTAGAGTGCAAGGTACTGAAAATACAAAGACAAAAATGGGATAATTCTTTTACTCAACAAGCTTGTCCTTGGGGGAAGCTTCAGTTATGTGGCTACATGTTGTAGGTGGAATGAAGAAAAAGGTAATGGAGGGTGATGTTCAGGAAATATAATTACAAAAGAATGACCTCTTCTCCTTTCATTTTGTCAAAAGAATCTCACACTTTTTAAAGAAGACACATTAGAATTCAGGAAGACCTTTGGCTGACTTCTCCAGTATATCTTTAACATTAGTCAACAAACAGTAAGCAATACTAATTACTATGATTAAAAAATGGTAGAGATCCCTTGTGTAATCTTTGGCTTCTGTCAAAAGCAATCTGCACACCACTGGTGATTGGCAGTGTACATGGATATGTATCACAGAATTTTAGATCTGAAAGAAACATTAAATTCATTAGGCTCTTTGTTCTCATTTTTCAAAAGAGGAAGCTGAGGTCCAATTAAATTAAACAATTTATCCAAGGTCACATGACTGGTTAGTTTGAAAGCTAGAGCTAAAATGTAGAACTTCTAAACTTGGTCCATTGTTCTTTCTATCTCACCAATATATTAAGAAGAGTTTAGACTTCTTAAATTTAATGGGTAGAGTGTTAAAAAAAAGTTCAGAAATAAAAGGACTTAAGTATCATTGTTATTCTTTTTTTCATTTTCAAAGAGAACTAATGACATCAAAATATGATGTCTTAACTGATGAGTGAACTGGATTTAAACAGGGCAGCATGGTACAATGTTATAAGCTTCAATCTTTCTTCCAGAGTTATCAAAGTCCATTGACAAGACAAAAATCAAGATGATTGGCAAAATAGCTCAGCTTGTAGTGGACGACCTTGGTTTCTTTGATATCTGACCAACCCCTAAGCACTCCATAACACTTGCAATTAGCTGCCTTTGTGGTCAATGGAACAAATTGTTCTTATCTGATCATACTGCTGAGTGAAGTCTTCGAATGCTTGAGATAGATATCTCCTAACTCACTGCCAGGCTTGAAATCTGCCAGGTAATATTGTTATGAGTTATTTGGATATCAGGACCCATTAAGAATGAAACACATACACACACACACACACACACACACACACACACACACTGTCTCTCTGTCTCTGTCTCTGTCTCTCTCTCTCTCTCTTTGTGTCTCTCTGTCTCTCTCTCTCTAATGTTTAGTGCAACCTAAAGAGTCTGAGACAAGTGACCTACTTTTGAGGAAAAGTCTAAAGAGTGACAATTTTATGTTTTAAATTCTGACAATTTATGTTGATAGTCTATTTTTTTAGAAATCACTAGAACAGACATACAGTTAGCTCCAATTCTCAAATTGGGTTGACAAAAAGCATGACGTGAAATCATTCCTAGTGAGGTTCCTGTGGTTACTTGGGTTCTGCAGTGATGACAGGCATAAATGCCTGGGTTTGTTAGGGAAGTGAGCATATGGGACTTGGCGAGTTTATAGAAAGCACATATTGTAAGTGTTTTAGGAACAAGATGATTGTCCACTCCTTTCTAAATTCCAACTAGAAGATCCTAAATGGAAATGATTAGCTTATGTGGCCTCACAAAATAACCATGCTACTGCTGAGGAAGATATCTAACAAGATGAATTGGGTCTTTTCCTTTAGTGGTTACCAAGGACTTAGGAGGACCCAGTAACTGGACATTCTCAATCCATTTGATGGGAACTTTCTCAATTATCATTGAAAAGTTTAAAATATTTCTGTAAAGAAAATATATCCTGTCTTTCTTAAGCAGATTTCTTTGCTATGTGAGATACAGGTAGTATTCTCTTTTCTTCCCCAAAGTAAAATCAGGGGGGTTAAGATCTGGCACTTAAAGCATACAGACACCCTATGTATAACATACATAAGCAAATATATAGCCTTATCCTGACAAAGGACACATTGCTTTCTTTTTTATTTCTTCCCTTAAATACTAGCAAAGGAGTTAATTCAATTAGAAGCAAAGATAAGATAAGATTGGGTATCACAAACTTGATAAACTTAATTTATGGATTGTCAAGAGTCTTTTAATGAGAAAACATTTCTAAATTCCCATGGCAGCATGCATTAAAATGAATTAGTCTATTTGAATGTCCTTCAGATACTTAAAAAAAAAAAAAAAAAAAAAAAAAAAAACCCTAAGGACAAAAATAAGGAATAACAGTGGCATGGTCTCCTTCCACTTAGTCAGATCTGTAGGCCCTCCTCAATTCCTCAATGAATACAAAAGGGTTAGTATAGGAAAAGAGCATAAGTGGAATGTGTGGTGGAAGTGAAGGGAAGGGGTAGAAGTGTAAACGAAGCTACTCATTGACTTCTTTTTGGCTGTGATTTGTAATGGTGTTTATTGGAATTTTTTATAAAAATCAGTTTCTGGAGTGTGAAAGTCTAATATTTTTATATCAGTATATCACAACATCGAAATCAGAGTTTGTCTAAGTCTTCCTTGCCATTACTTTGGAAGGAAGGATGATGAAGGTTTTGTTAACCATGGTACAGAAAGAAGGATGATGATAATGGTGATAATGTGTGTGTGTGTGTGTGTGTGTGTGTGTGTGTGTGTGTGTAGGTGTGTGTGTGTGTGTGTGAAAGAGTGATGCAGATGTGTAAGAGAGATAAAGACAGAGAGACAGAGAGAAAGAAAAAGGAGAAAGTTTGAGTGCATTTTGACCCCATAGGTCATAGGTCAACAAGGAATGGAATAATAAATATAAATTCATATGTGACTTGAATTCAACAGTATTGGGAAACATTATGTAAAAATATTATTGGGAAAATTAATATTTAGGGTGATTTCACTTGTTGAGCCCAAGATGTTTTATTCATATGGCTCTTTATTCCATTTCCCATTCTACCTCACCCCAACTTCCAGAAAGACAATTGAGGTAGTGGAAAGAGATTTCTCAAAGTTGGAAAGAACTAGGTCCAAGCCCAGCCTCTAATAACACTGACTACTTGACCTTGGACAAATCATGTCATCTCTTAATGCTCTAAGCCAGAGGTGTCACACATGCCTGCCATCTGACTACATTCAGCCTACAATGCTTTCAAATATGTCCAGAACCAGAATAAAAGGTAATTTTCATCTAATTTTAATGAAAAATATATAAACCAGTGTGGTTTTCTAAGTCAGCACGTAGTCTGCAGAGATTCTTATGCACAGCTTAGTGATTTTCTTTCAATTTGAGTCTGACACCTCTGTTCTAGATAACCCTATAAAACTTTAAGTTATAGGTGCTATCTTGGTAGAGGGTGTGTCCTAAAACAGAAAATCCTTACCACTGTTTTTGTTTTTGTTTGATCATTTCAGTAATATATAAATCTTTTTGATCTCACTTGGGATTTTCTTAACAAAGCTATTGGAGTGATTTGCCTTTTTTTTTTCCTCCATCTCATTTTACAGATGAGGAAACTGAGGCAAATAGGATAAACTGACTTATCCAAGGCCACACAGTTAGTTCTGAGGTTGCATTTGAACTCAGGTCTTCCTGACTCTTGGTCTGCCACTCTATTTACTGTCTCACCTATCTGTCCCAAGATAATCCCTATTCTTATTGTTCCCCAATAGCTCACATGTTAATGAATTTAAGGTTTTATATAGAATTATTCAGATATCTGGTCCTTATAATGAGTAACAACTATAATTAGAACAACAGTTATAACAAAATTCAAGTTCAAGATGCATCTCTATATATGGAGACTATTCCTCAAGAGTTGTCTATGGACACTTGGCTCAATATACTGTGGCAAATGTTCCTTTTTCATTAGTCTCCCTTGCTTGTTCATGCTAACAAACAGTGTTTCAGGATGGCAGACTGT
Source organism: Antechinus flavipes (assembly GCF_016432865.1). Lineage (NCBI taxonomy): Eukaryota > Metazoa > Chordata > Mammalia > Dasyuromorphia > Dasyuridae > Antechinus > Antechinus flavipes. Next base: position 595,744,630 of record NC_067398.1, on the reverse strand, counting down.
CATCTGAAATGGATTAGACATGGTGCATGGTTTCTTTATTTTCTTTTTCTAATTTAATAGTTAATCATTCTGAGTGGAGGGAGCTTATGAACTCTGCCAGATAATCAACACAGGAAAAGGAAAAAGTCTAATTGAAAAATGACTTCCAGGCGTCAAACGGGATTTCAAGGATTTACTAATAGCTCACATTTATATAGGGCTTTGCAGTTTACAAAGTACTTTCCCTTATAACCCTGTGAAGTAGGTGGGAGTAGAAGCAATATTATCATTCCCATTTTACAGATGAGGAAACAGTTCTAGAGAAGGACATTGGCTTGGTCATAATTAAATAACCATCACAAAACAGTTACTAACACTAGCATGTTACTGAGCTCTGGATCTTCTTCCTCCTCACTACTTCAAAATCTGTTGTAAAAACAAACCAGAAGGATCTCAAAAATGTCTAATTCAGAGATGCTATGTAAAACAAAGTCTGATTAACAGCTTCTCACTAGTTTTCTCTGTTGGCATTGAGTCTACAAAATAGGAACCAGACCCCTCCCTTCACTCCCACACATACTCTCTCTCCCAAACCAGCTTCTAATTCACTCTCTCTCCCAGATACTTTTGCTAAATACTCTTCTCATTTACACTCTTTCCAAACTTCTATGACTGGTTTTCTCTCCACTATGTATTTTATCCCAGCTAGTTACTAGCTAATTCTTCTCTTAACTGATCCATGAACTCCAAAACACTCAAATATAAATTTTAGTCTTTCTAAGTTCCTTCCCTCACTATATAGGGTAGGTTCAAAAATCTAAAATTACCAACACAAACTCTGTAACTGCTCCCTGATGACCTTAAGAGAGTCCAAAGAATAACAGTTACCTTAAGGCCCCCTATAGCCTCAGGCTATTGCTCCTTTGTAGCTTGCCCCAATAATAGTTTTATTATCTGACAACTCTAAATCCAATGCTCACTGAACAAATCAAGCTACCTCTTCTAAACTTAATAGATTCTTGATTTAAATTAGAGAGAGCATTGTGGCCACCCCCTCTGAGTGAGTGGACAAACCAAATTACATTATATAATTTTTTAATATAGCTATCATATAAAAGTATATGAGATAGCAATCTTTGTTGATAACTTATGTTGCTACTACACCATAAGATTCTTAAGAGCAGGCTCTGTTTTATCTGACTTTTTTTTAGCTTTCTTCAGCATCTAACAGAGCACTCTGCATATAGAAAGCATCTAATAAATAGGAATTATATTGTATTTCTCACTGCTTCATTTGACTGGCCAAAAAGTCAAACACATATCCCTGGTCAGAGCTCTGGCTTCTCAAAATCATGTCTCCAAAAGATAAGAAAAACAATAAAATATTAACACTGACTTTTAAGAGAAATGGTTGATTTTTGTGAAGTTAATTAGAAGTATCTAATGGGCATAATTGAAGTCTGAAGACAAAAATTAAAATTCGTTAGACAATTGATGGACAATATGTGGCTATGGAGTGACAATGACATATTTTATTCCATCACCATCTTCTTCAATAATGAGGTCCTGAATTTCCCTCACTAGATTTTGGGCTACAGAAATATTAATTCTTTCCTGGATGTAATCACTGATACATACAAAGATATACACACCTTAATTTCAAGAAAAGGTTAAAACCAGATAAATAACAGTGATTTTCCCCTCAGCCTTCAGTAGTTGTGCTTTAGTGAAGTTTGTACTATTGTGACTGAAAATTCTCCTACTAGAATGGAGTTCCCTTTGGGATCTATTTGGGAGATTGACTATGGTTATAGTGAAAGAGAATTAGGCTTACTGAATTAGCTTATTTCCCTATATTCAGCTTCAGGCTCATAATAGGAAAAATATTTATACAACTGTGGTTAAAGTTCTGGAAAACATTCATGTACACAACAACAAAAAAAAAAAATAGAGGAGTGGGTGAAAGTAGCTTTGGGCTGATTGACAAAAGTGGAAGAGCTTAGAAAGAAGTTAGGGTAGTTATGTTAGGAGCCATGAAAAGGATTAGAATGCAGAATCTTGCTATGGTTTAGTAATTTGATGCAGTCCTGAGAAATTGAAAGTTTTCAAAGAGGCAGGCACTACAATCTCAAAAATGAGAAACATTCGTGTGTTCCTCTTGGCCTCTACCAGATCTGTTATAATTCTCTTTAAATGAACAGACCTGATCATAAAAAAAAACCCTCCAAAAAAACCAATAAATGTTCTTGCCCACCCGTGCTATATCCTGTTCATGCTGCACAGCCCACACAGAGAAGAGTGCTATATGATTTCTGTATTTGAGCTATTACAATGCACATACAATCCTTTTATTCATCACTCCACTGTCTCATTCCAGATCCATGGATTGCCAATTCCCATTTCCTTCCCATTCCCACAATTCTTTTTCCCTCCCTTCTCTCAAATGGAATAGATTAAAGTCAATGCTACAGGAAGTTTATCTAAAGAACTGTATTTTTTATATACCAAGTGATAGTCCTGTAGTCTTCCTTGAAAGATGATTAAGAACTAAAAAAAAAAAAAAAATGATCTAGAGACACAATCTGAATAATAAAGTAATGATCCAGGAAACAAAGAAACAAAAAACAAAAACAGGAGAGAACATCTCTAGAGTAGAAGTGAAGAATTCCTATGATAAATTCAGTCAAAAGCTCTCTTCTTGTCCCCTGCCCCACTAAAGACCAGTCCTGTTTCACATTTGCTTTTGTGGACTCATTAATACTGACAGGACTTAGATAATAACTATTTGAGAGCATTCTCATATAAAATGAGTGACCACACTAGTCTCTGAAATCCCTTCTAGTTCTGACACTAATTCTGTAACTTGTTTCCTAGAGGACATCCTCCTCCCATATTGCCAGCTCTCTCTGATAGTATTACACGCCTGTAATCATCACTCACTCATCTTTCCTTATAAGAGCATGTCTGCCTTGGGGGATTAAGAAATCTTCACTTAAGTAATAAACTGGGAAAATATTTTTACAATCAAAGGTTCTGATAAAGGTCTCATTTCCAAAATATATAGAGAATTGACTCCAATTTATAAGAAATCAAGCCATTCTCCAATTGATAAATGGTCAAAGGATATGAACAGACTATTCTCAGAAAAAGAAATTGAAACTATTTCTAGTCATATGAAAAGGTGCTCCAAATCATTATTGATCAGAGAAATGCAAATTAAAACAACTCTGAGATACCACTACACACCTCTCAGATTGGCTAAGATGACAGGAAAAGATAATGACAAATGTTGGAGGAGATGTGGGAAAACTGAGACACTGATATATTGTTGGTGGAATTGTGAATGAATCCTGGAGATTCTGGAGAGCAATTTGGAATGATGCTCGAAAAGTTATCCAATTGTGCATACCCTTTGATCCAGCAGTGTTACTATTGGACTTTTATCCCAAAGATATCTTAGAGAAGGGAAAGGGACCTGTATGTGCAAAAATGTTTGTGGCAGCCCTTTTTGTAGTGGCTAAAAACTGGAAATTGAATGGATGCCCATCAATTGGAGAATGGTTGAATAAATTGTGGTATATGAATGTTATAGAATATTATTGTTCTATAAGAAATGATCAGTAGGATGATTTCAGAGAGACCTGGAGATACTTACATGAACTCTTGCTAAGTGAAATGAGCAGAATGAGGAGATCATTATACACTTCAATAACAATACTATACGATGATCAATTCTGATGGATGTGGCTCTCTTCAGCAATGAGAGGATCCAAATCAGTTCCAATTGTTGAGTAATGAAGAGAACAAGCTACACCCAGAAAAAGAACTATGGGAAATGAGTGTAAACCACATAGCATTTCTACTCTTTCTATTATTGTCTGCTTGCATTTTTGTTTTCCTTCTCACATCATTTTCACCTTTCTAGATGCGATTTTTTTGTGTGTGTGGCAAGATAACTGTAAAAAGATGTATACAAATATTGTATTTAACATATACTTTAACACATTTAACATGTATTGGACTACCTGCCATTTAGGGGAAGGGGTGAGGAGGAGAGGAAAAGTTGGAACAGTAAGTTTTGCAAGGGTCAATATTGAAAAATTACCCATGCATATGTTGCATATGTTTTATAAATAAAAAGTTACAATAAAAAAAGAATCTTCCCCTGTTAAAAGGAATAATTAAATGATTTCCATCCACAAAAACCAGAAAATTAAAGGGTACAAAGCAATTTTATGTAGCAAGGAATTGGAGTGGAGCACTTCCCATGGAGCTGGCATATGTTCTTTGGATCCATGGGGAAGGGTACAACTGTTGTAGTCTCTTGTTAAAGGGTATTCATGACCAGAGTACTACTAATGGACACTGGGTCTGCCTGACAGGGTATTATACCAAAAATAAATAGCAACTAAGCTGGAAAGAGCTACCCTAAAGCAATAAGAAGATACAACTTACACTCTTTCATTGGAGATATTCTTTTTGTTTGGGGAAAAGCCAAAACTGGTTCTCCTTTGGTCTTGATGATTACCTGGGAGAGTATGCTTCTCCCCCTTCTTCTCTCCAATAGCAGCTATAATGGCTGTGAGCACATCTGTCTTGAAGAACCAAAGCATGTTTGCCTCATCTCCATGTGAAGTGCCTCAATCCAATTCCTTGAAACAGTTCTATTCTTTAATATAGCTAAAGTATGGCATGGAAAATAAGTTACTATCCAAACTTTCTGAAGTAATTAAAAGAGATTACATTACAAACTAGTAGATGTTACATCAATGTTTATTTTAAGTCAGAACTGTCTTCTTTCCAATAAGATGTCACATTTTAAAAGGCCACATATCCCTGAAAGATAATGTTGTATCTTTATTCTTCATAGTCCAAGGTTTCTTTAAAAATGGCAAATGAACTTACATAATTAGAGGATAGAGAATTTCAGAATAGTAAAGTCTTTCAATGAGAACATTCTCCTCCTATTCTTCAGGATCAATTGTAATACTGAAAAAGAGACCAAAAAAAAAAAAAAAAAACTCTGAACAGGTTGGTTGTGATAGCTATATTTGGAAATTTGGAAAACAAAAATATTAAATTAGGAAGGGGATAAATAGGATGAGTATTTTGGGGTTCAGAACATCAACTGCACAGATACAGAGAAATAAGTATAGTTAGACTATGAACAACTCTTGTGAAAAAGATTTAGCTGACTACAAGTTCAATATGATTCAACAACCAAGCAAATATATGATGTTAAGCTGCATTAAGATGTTTAGTTTCCAGAAAGATAGAAATGATGTATCCACTGTAGTTCAGAGTAATACATTTAGGAATGAAAAGAATAGCTGGAGAGCATCCAGAGAATAAACATAAAGAGGAAGAGGTTCAAGATCATAACAATGTAAACCACTGCCTGAAATAAGAATGAATACTCTGCAGAAGATAAGACTTACAAGACTGAAGCATGATAACTTTCTTCAAGTAGTTAAAGGTTTTTCATTACATTTGTCTGTCTGGACCCAGAGAACAGAACTTAGGACAAATACAGAAGTTACAGAAAGACAGATTTAGGACTGACTTTACAAGAGTCAGCATCATCCCAAAGTGGAAAGGATGCCTCAAGATATAGAGGGTTACTTTTCACCAAAGGTTTCTTTTGTATTTTCTTTTTTTTTTTTTTGCCTTAAAAAAAATTGATGTCAGCTTTTTATTTTCAAAATACATGGAAAGATAGTTTTCAACATTCATTCTCGCAAAGCCTTGTGTTCCAGATTTTTCTCCCTTCCTTCCCACCACCACTCTCCCTTAAACAGCAAGTAATCCAATATAGGTCAAACATGTGCTTTCTTTTAAATGTATTTCCACATTTATCATGCTGCACAAGAAAAATCAGATCAAAAAGGGGGGAATGAAAAAAGAAAAAAAAAGCAAGCAAACAACAACAAAAAAGGTGAAAATACTATGATGTGATCATCATATTATCATAGTGTGACCCACATTCAATCCCTACAATCCACTTTCTGTTTGCAGATGTTCTCTCCATTACAAGTCTATTGTATCTGGCTTTAATCACCTCATTGCCGAAAAAAGTCCTGTCATGACATAATCTTGTTCTTGCTGTGTACAATGTTCTCTTAGTTCTACTCACTTCACTTAGCACCAGTTCATGTAAGTCTCTCCAGGCCTTTCTGAAATCATCCTGTTGATCGTTTCTTATATGTTGGAATCCTTACTAACTGTTAACGAATTAGAGTTGATCTAATCTTACAAGAAGATGTTTTGGGCAGAACCTGAAACAAGGTACTAAGTAGAACTAATTAATACAAGGCTTGTGTCCACACCTTTACTCATTGGAGTTCAATGAGTTCACACCTCCCTTGAAGTTCTTTGGGCCAGAGAGCACTATGGGAGAAAACCCATAATCCCTCTCTCTCGTATCCCACAATTCCTCCCTCTTGTATAAAAGAAACAGACACAGAGCACTTTGGGGGATTTTCACCGGAATGGCATGAAGACTGGAGCTGGCTGGAGGCTGAAGAAAGTAGATGCAGAGGCTGAAGGACCAGACCTTTGGATTTAAAGACATTTGGAGAGAGCTCTTGGAACCAAGCAGAGAGATAGGCCTCTAAGCTAACCGGGCTATATTGGGATAATTAAAGATCTGAACTTTTATCACCTGGCTGCTTTTTGAGAAGAAAAAGCTCACCACATTTTGGCGCCCAACGTGGGGCTGTTCTTCATACCCTGTGGCAAAACCGTCCATTCATATCTTTTATAAGGCTCAGCTAATTTGACACTGGGCACCGAAAAGGCAAATCTCTTCATATCCTCCTTATCCAGAGGAATGGAATAGAAACAATCCTTGATGTCTATAACCCAAAGAGGCCATTCTCTAGGAAGCTGAGTAGGAGATGGAAGTCCAGGCTGAAGAGTTCCATAGTTTCCATCTGTTCGTTCACTTTTCTTAAATCAGTGAGCATCCTCCATTTTCCCGATTTCTTTTTTACAACGAACACTGGTGAATTCCAAGGACTTAGAGAAGGTTGTAAATGCCCTTGTTCAAGCTGCTCCTGTACTATATCTAATAAGGCCTGAATTTTATCGCTACTTAAGGGCCACTGTTCTATCCACACTGGTGTATCAGTTTTCCATTGGATAGGAATAGGTGAAAGTGTTGGCAGGCCTTCAACAGCAGCCCTGCTTAAAAAACCGAAGTACTCATTTTTAACCCCAATTGTTGTAAAACGTCTCTTCCCCACAGATTGATGGGGATTTTTTCAACTATAAAAGGAGTAAAAACTCCTGTTTTGCCTTCAAAAGTCCATCTCATAGGGGCAGCACTAACTTCAGCTGCTATTGATCCTCCTACTCCAGACATATAGGTATCTGCTTTAATCTTTGGCCAGTGACTGGGCCAACTGGCACCTCTAATAACTGTACGATCCGCACCTGTGTCTACCAATCCTTCCAATGGTAGGCCATTTATATAGATAGTGAGCATAGGTCGGTCAGCCGTTACTGCTGCTGTCCAATATATTTCTGGTTTTTGTGGTCTGGAGTCAGAACCTGGGTGACTATCACAAGGCTGCTTAATAGGATCCTGTATGAGTAAACCTGATGCTACTACGTCTCCTGGGTGATAAGTCACACATTGACTACCTGTATTAGTGACTGGGATATTATCTACACATTCCCCAGTTTCCCACATCAGTGTGTGGATGGACACTGTTTTGTACATACAAGGAGGTGAAATGGTCAAGCCTACTGTGCCTGGAGGTAAGGGATCCATAGGCTGGAGAGGAACAGATTTCACCTCTCCAGGGGGTATCTCAGTTGTCCCAGCTGCATACAGCTCTATTCTCCCCAATTGTAATTCCCTTCTGCCATCAGGTTGCTTCCTGGCTGGTTGACTGTGTAATCCCCTTCTCCCATCATATGGCTTTCTGGTTGATTGGTCATGTCTGGGTACTGGACTTCTAGGCACTCTCTGGGTGCACCATTGGCTGCCATCATGCCCCAAGTGTTTTTTGCCTTGGGCCCTGGGGCTGGGCCCCTCATCCCGTTTCCCTGAATCTGTCTGCATTCTGAGGCCCAATGGAAGCCTTTAATTTGGGAAAAATTAAAGATTTGAAAAAGGGTTGCACTCTTTATGGGGCTACATCATCTTATGTGAAGATGTTACTGGATAATTTGTCTAATGAAATCCTAACCCCGAATGACTGGAAATCCATAACGAAAACTTGTCTAGAACCGGGACAAAATTTATTGTGGCTTTCGGAGTTTCATGAATTATGTAGGATTCAAGCCCAACGCAATAGGCAAAAAGGAGCTGTTGTACAAATCACTTTTGACCAACTAGCTGGTGAAGGTCAGTATGCAGAGAGTTCAGAACAGATTTATTATCCCATAACAGTCTATGAGCAAATTTCTAAGGCTGCCATAAAAGCTTGGAATTCTCTCCCTGGACAGAAAGATGGAAATAATGCTTTCACAAAAATAGAGCAAGGTCCCAATGAACCTTTTGCAGATTTTGTGGGACGTCTGCAAACAGCTGTAATAAGAACCATTGGAGACAATGCAGCAACAGAAATAATGACTAAACATTTGGCTAAGGAAAATGCCAATGAGGTTTGCAAAAGAATTATATGGGGGCTAGACAAAGATGCTCCTTTAGAAGAAATCATAAGACGCTGTGCCACAGTGGGCACAAATGCTTATTATGCCCAGACTATGATGAACATGGAAAGACAAGGTCCTTCTTGGCAGAGGAATTCTAGAGAAACTCGTCGATGTTTTCAGTGCAGAAAAATTGGACATTTGAGAGCTCAATGTAGAAATGAGACAGAGCGAGAAGACAGGGTGAGAGAAAACCCAAAACTCCATGTCCAAAATGTAATCAAGGCTTTCACTGGGCCTCTAAATGTATATTGACCCAGAGGAATGAGAGGCTGGGCCCAGCTCTAAAGTATCAATCAAAGGACAGGTGGGGCATGATAGCAGCTGAGGTTACACCCAGAGAGACTTTACAAATTCAGGATTCTGATGTCATCAACCAACAGAAAAGCAATCAGGATTACAGTTGGGAAGAATACAGGCCTTTTAAGACAACAAGACAATATCCAATGCAAACGACTCCAATGTAATTACCAGATGATGAGGAGAAATCCCAAATTTGGTAAATAGAAGGGAATTAGATTAACTGCTTGGGAAGAGGATCTGCTTATATTTCCACAGATGGAGAAAGAATCAGATGGCTGACTATGAAACTGTTAAAAAGACTTTTAAAAGCTTCAGGAATCATTGGATTTCCTAACACAAGATGAAACTGTTTTACTTCTTGAAAAACCAGCAAGAATCATTGGGTTCCCTGAGATGAAAAATTGTTGATGAGACTTTTGCAGTACTTCAGGGCTTACAGGAACTATTGGATTCCTGGCACATGAACTAATGGACAATGGAATCCTATTGGACTGTTTCTAGGACTTATGGACATGTGTAAATTTTTAGGTTGATTCATGTTGTTACATTACTACTAGCCTGTGTTATATTGCTATGTACTTATGTAAATTATGTATAATGCCTCCCATATTGATGGATTTATGTATACCATGTATATCTGTTACAAAGTTCTGGCCCATATTGAAACCCCCTATGTTTTAAAACAAAAGAAAGGGGGAGATGTTGGAATCCTTACTAACTGCTAACGAATTAGAGTTGATCTAATCTTACAAGAAGATGTTTTGGGCAGAACCTGAAACAAGGTACTAAGTAGAACTAATTAATACAAGGCTTGTGTCCACACCTTTACTCATTGGAGTTCAATGAGTTCACACCTCCCTTGAAGTTCTTTGGGCCAGAGAGCACTATGGGAGAAAACCCATAATCCCTCTCTCTCGTATCCACAATTCCTCCCTCTTGTATAAAAGAAACAGACACAGAGCACTTTGGGGGATTTTCACGGAATGGCATGAAGACTGGAGCTGGCTGGAGGCTGAAGAAAGTAGATGCAGAGGCTGAAGGACCAGACCTTTGGATTTAAAGACATTTGGAGAGAGCTCTTGGAACCAAGCAGAGAGATAGGCCTCTAAGCTAACGGGCTATATTGGGATAATTAAAGATCTGAACTTTTATCACCTGGCTGCTTTTTGAGAAGAAAAAGCTCACCACACTTATAAAACAATAATATTCCATTACTTTCATATACCATAACTTATTTAGCCTTTTCCCTAACTGACAGGCTTCTACTCACTTTCCAATTCTTTGTCACTACAAAAAGGGCTGCTAGAAGCATTTTGCACATGTGGGTTCTTTCCCCTTTTTAAAGTATCTCTTTGGAGTACAGACCCAGTAGAGATACTGCTGGATCAAAGGATATGCACAGATTGATAGACCTCCAAAATGGTTGGTATATTAGTATTCTAATTTTCCCACCTCTCTTCAACATTTATCATTATTTTTTCCTGTCATCTTAGCCAATCTGAGAGATATGGAATGGTACCTCAGAGTTGTATTAATTTGCGTTTCTCTAACCAATAGTGATTTAGAGCATTTTTTTTTCAAATGAGTAGAAAAGGCTTTAATTTCTTCATCTGATAATAGTCTATTCATATCCTTTGACCATTTATCAATTGTAGAATGGCTTGTATTCTTATAAACTTGAGCCGATTCTCTATATATTTTAGAAATGAGGACTTTATCAGAAACACAGGATGTAGGAACATTCCCTCAGTTTTCTGCTTCCCTTCTAATCTTAACTGCTTTTTCAGGTAAGTCACTCTTGCCACTGACAACAGAAGAGGGAATTTATTTATTTATCTATCACTTCTTAAATACCAACTATGTGCAAGGGAACTTGTGGAGTTTCAAAGACATGTACACCACTTTTAAGGAGTTCACATTGAGAAGGTTAAAAAGAAAATTGACACAATTTCTGAGCTAAGAGACTTGGATAATAGTGAGTTGTAGGGGAAAGAGCACAGAATTTGATGTTAGAAGACCTAACTCAACTCCTTGCCATTTTTGCCTGTGTTACCCGGGGCTAAGAAAATTTGGGAATTAGATTTAGTAAACATATTGAAGGACTAGTCAGAAGTTTAGTCTGTCTGGATCAAATGTTACATTGTTGGAAAGATAAATAGGGATCATAATTTGGTAGAGCCTTGAATGTCAGGCTAAAGTTTATGCTCAATATATATCAAGTACTTACAATTACATAGCAAATAGTTTTTAAGGGATAATTAACATAATTCCTTTTTTAAAAATTTGTTATTATAATAAACATGGTTATTCTGCCTTCATGCATTCCCAAGAGAATCAATGGCAAGATGATGATTTTGAAGTCAGAGACCTTAAGTTCCAATTTTGATGCTGACATTGTCTACCTAAGAGACCTCAGAAAAGTCACTTAATATTTCTGAGCCTCAGTTCCTTCTTTAAAGTTAAAAACTCTTCCCTAAAGTTAAGAGATTGCACTAGATCAGAGCTTCTTAAACTTTTTCCACTTGCATGAGAAAATTATATGTGATTCCAGATATATAAATATATAATAGGTATAAAAATCAAACATTTACTGATATTAAACCATAATTTTCTGCCCCCCCTGCTCCCCTACATACACACACACTCAGTTACAAGATCCCATATGGGGTCACAATCCAAAATATAAGAGACCAGCCACTAGATGACCTTTAAAGTCCCTTTGTTGTTTAACTATTTTTCAGTTGAGTCTGACTCATCATGATCTAGTTGGGGTTTTCTTAGCAAAAATACAGGAATAGTTTGTCATTCCTTTCTTCAACTCTTGAGGAAACTGAGTCAAACATGGTAAAGTAACTTGCCTAGAGTCACAGAGCTAATAAGTATCTTAGGACAGATTTGAACCCAGGGAATGAGTCTTCCTGATTCCAGGGTTAGCATGTCCACTTTGTCACCCATTTGCCCCCAAATCCCTGCCAAATGGAAATCCTTTAATCCTAAATATTAGGACAAAAATCTTCAAAATCCAAATAATTAAAACTTGGTCTTATGATTTGATGTCTCCATTTATAGCAGAAAATAACATGTGTTTTTTTTTCCATGTTTTGTGGATCATTTTTGAGGGTAGATCTTTTTATCTGACAGTCACTCACTTTAGGAGTCTTATGTATAAGCAGTCATTATTCATTCCTGTATGTTTTGTTCAATTAGAATGCTTTAGAGTTTGACTCTGAAAGAGCAACTGCTCCTATAAAGGAAGGAAAAAATTCAACTTTTCCAATATCCATTAAAGTATTTTCAAAGGTATCCTTTCCTTCCACGATAAACTCACACAATTCCCATCTGCAACCTACCTATGCTTTTGAGTTACTGAACAAGAAGAGATGGAATGGAAACCTACTGGAATTCTTGTCCTGAAAAAAGAACTCAGAGGCATGTGTTAACATTCTCCTTTAAGTTCAGAATAAATTAGTGTGGTTGCAGAGGAATGATAGAATCAGTTCTGTGGAAAGTGCTGCTTTGAAAGCATTTTAACTGGATTAGTCCCCTCACTATGCACTGTGCTACCTTCCATAGAGCTTCAAACTCTAAATAGCTTGAGTCTTTGTAACCCAAGGGAGCATTGCTGGCACAACTGGAAGCAGCAGGACTTTTTCTTCAGAAAGGGATTCTTGTTTTTCAGCCTCTGCTCCCTAGACAGCAGCTGAATGAGTGCCTTGCAAGTAGGAAGGTCTTGATATTAAAAACAAAACAAAACAAATGAAAACACCATAGTAGGCCTACCTCAAAATCTAATTATGAGCATTCTGAAGAGGGAAAATGCCTATAAATGCTTCTCCAAGAGCAACTTAAACTTCAACCCAGCCCCTTTTCTCTGTGTGGTGGAATTATCAGCTTCATCTCAAGCTGTTTATTAGAACCTGATAGCCAGAGGCAAGTCTGATTACAGTTTCCCTTTCGTATTGAAAGCAGAGCTGAAAAGTTTGCCTTCTGTTTAAAGTCGTTGGAGTGATGAGTGAAGATTTTATTACTGCAAAAGAGGCCCAAAACAGCTGTTCACGTGTCTGTAGTTGGGAGTTGGGGCAAAACCTTATTAGTGTGATTTGCTCTGGGGCCTTGTTGGAATCCAGTGATTCGTACATTTGCTGGAATGTAAAAAGCCCTGTCTTTAGTTGGGCTTTCTTTCCTCTCCTGCTGACTTTTTTGGGCCTTTACATAGAAAGAGTGTCTGCAGTTTGGGAAGGAAATGGAACAATCAGCAAGGAAAGAATAATTTATGGGGTGGGGAATTAGAACTTCACATTGGAGGATGACCAAACAGGGTTGACCAATACAATGCTTGTGTGATGTATTTGTGGGAGAACATTACAAGTTTTGTAACTTGAACTTGGCCTCTTTACAGGAAGGTCTCTTCCAGTAAATCCTGTATTCACTCATAGAAATCAAACCTCAGGAAACATTGTCTCCATTCCTGAAATACTCCATTTGAGAGAACTTTTCTTTCCTCACCAGGGTGGTCTCCTTGGATTCCTTCATGCCTCTTTCATATTCCACTTTTGGGGAAATGCTTCTTATTCACTTTTTAAACAGACAGACACTGAATAGGAACTTGTTCTCATGAAAAGCTTTTCTTTCCAACTCATATTCAGTTTCAATGAGTCAAACAATAGTTTTAATAATTCTTCCAGGAGAATACAAAATGAAGGTGTATATGTAACAATTTTTATCTGATCTCCGCTAGCTAAGGGCTAATATGTTACTTTTCTCCTTTTCCTAGGGATATCCAGTACTGTTGGGGAGTTAGAAAGAGGATCTCTCATCTCTACCATTGCTCAGCCCTGGGTGATTGTATTTTCCCCATTTAAGATGCCTAAGCATCCTAATTGCATTCATCCATCTTTGCCAGATCAGCACTTTTACATAGTTATATTCACTTTCAAAAGTATAGTAAGATGAAACATAGAAACATTTCTCCCCAACAGCTGAGGTATAATCTCCCTCTACCCATGTCACTTCAGTTGCTAGAAAAGGAGGCTTGGGGTTTCAATTCAACTCAGTTCTGACAAAATTAAAATATGGGCAAACTGAAAGAAACTAAAAGATTCAATCTATTGGAACCAATGGCTAAATGTTTATTGTATTGAATAAAAAAAGTGGTGCTTGAAACCTGTATGATGAGTAGAATTTGGATAGCCAGGAAAGATAGGGAAGAACATTCATTTATAGGGACAGCAAAATAACTTTAGGGAAGAGATGTTGATCAAATTAATTTGTTGTTCAATAAAAATCTAATTTGATTTTTTTTCAGCTAGAGTTATGATTGACTGTCTCATAGGAGCATAGATTTAGAGCTGGAAGAGACCTTAGATGTTATTGAATCCATTTCTCTCATTTAACAGATGAAAAAATTGAGCCTGTGATTTGTCTAGAGTCATACAACCACTGAATGTGCGAGACAGGATATGAATCTAGTATATGAATACAGGTCTTCTTCAATTCAAATCCAATACTTTGTCCACTGAACCACTATGACATCTAATCACTTGTCAACTCTGAGAGTCCGTGATTTGGGTCCTCCCACATAGCAGTAACCTCATAGAGGCAAAGGATGTAGAAATGAATAAATCCTGGATGTTGCCTATCTGACATATCCATAAAACAAAAAGGAAACTAGGCCAGCTTTTCTTATTTCCAAATGATTGTGTGATCAAACACAACTAAACTTCTATCCTTTCCTGGTGACTTTCATGCTTAAAATATAGAACTCATTACAAAACTTCTACCTTAAAAAAACAAAGCTTTGGCATAAATATGAGAATGCAGCTGAAATACTGATCAGTAGATTAGATGCAACAATTAAACAATCAGTTCAAAGAGAACAAATAAGTTTTTATTTGATATTATCATTCTCAAGGTATAATTACCTCCAGTGAACAAGAAAAGGGCTTTATTTAGCTCAGCCCTCCAAAAGAAGCTTAGTTAATTCAACAATACTAAGTCTTGGGCAAGAGTTCTCTCATTGCAGGAAGAATATAGAATCTCATCAGAAATCTGAATTTCAGAGAGTTACAGGACCAAATATATCATCAATAACCTGTCTGTCACAGGAGCTGAGTTAGCCTAGAGGGAACAATCTAGGAAGCAAGTATCTGACGCTTCCCCAGAAATTTCTAAAAAATTCAAAGATAGAATGGCTCATCATTTAGGCATATTGGAAACACTAAACTCCTTGGTTGTTTCTCCTCATGTAATGAAACAACACTGAAAAGACTTACTTATATTTTAATGTGGCAAATCCTGAGTAATCCTTTGATCCTTATCTTCTTCATGTCCTCAGTAGGAGGAATAGAATATTTCTCAATTAAAAGAAGAGATAGTTTCCATATGGCTTTCTTTTTCTTATGCCTAGCAAATATGTTCATTAAGTATGTTTTTACCCTCCTCATCTCAGGAATCATGGATGTGAATCTAAACTTAACTTTTAAATTATTTTTCCCTGGACACTAAGGTGAAATTAATTAGCCAAATAGTGTGAAAAAAGAGAACTTCACCCCACTTATTAGAGGCCTGATTTCCTGTGACTGAACTCAGCAAGGACCAAAATTTGTTTTGGTTCAGATCAAAGAGATCTCTTAGCAGATAAAGGAACAGGCACAGTTTTTCAGACGCAGCAATAGTGTCCAAAATGAATAAGCCAGTATCATTATTTTTGTAGTTTTACTTTTTATTTTCAATTTTTATTTCCTCAGTTTTGTATGAATGTTGTTAACCTTTCTTTGGAATTAAAGAGTTGCTGAAAGATTAGAATATCTGGCTTTTTAGTGGTCTTTTTCTTTTATTACCTATAATCCACACTTGTAGTGAGTTAAGATTTATTAATATTCTCAAAATTCCCTTCCACCTTGTTTAGCAAGGTGACTGTTTTTTATAGTAATTTATCTTCTAAGACTATTGTCAGACATTATTTCATTATAAATTATTATAATTATACCTGATACGACAGAAATAGATATAATATACACATTACTATTTATACTATATTACTATATAAATAGATATAATATACACAGAACTCTGGAAACAGAGAATTCAGTTCATTTCCATTCAACTTGTATTACACTATCTTAACTCTCAGAGAAATAAACAAGTCCTGAAGAACATCACCTCTTTGGTTTCAAGACCTTTATCCTGTGATGTGGGTGAGGGTGATGAACACCTACTATATCAAGCTGGATCCAGCCATTCTCTACTTTATTTACTTCCCAGACATCTTCTTACCAAACATCCATGCCTTCTCTCCTACCATTCTCCCCAACTCCACATGGCCTTTTAGTTCTGGAAGCATAACCAAATCAATACTGCTTTTCCTATTAGAATGTATAGATCAATATATTCTCCTATGGCTATAACTTACTGATAACTTTCCTAACTAAAATACCCTCCACTTTCACTTTCATTCCCCTATGTAAGTTAATTCCCTCCATTATAATGCTGTAAGTATTTTATGGAAAAAAAAAGGTTTTCTTTGTTTAATTGTATTCACAGGACTTAGTATTGCTTGGCATTTAGCAAGCTCTTAATAAATGATTTTCATTTACTCCTTCATAATAGTATCATGGGCACTGGGAATAAAAACACCAAAACAAATCCCTGTCCTCAAGGAGTTTATAATTTAAGTGAGAGATATAATGAGTATATGATAAATAAATTCAAAATAATTTTAGGACGGAAAGAGCAATAACATCTGAGAACATCAGGAAATGTCCTGTGTAACACATATCACCTGATTTGGGATTCCAAGAAGTAGAAGTAAGGAAATAATATATTAAATATGAGGGACCAACTAGGCAAAGGACTGGAGTCAGAAGGTGGAATTCTCAGTTCAGGAAAACTCTAGTAAGCCAATATGACTATAATGGAAAGAATACAAATGACTTGCCATTCCTGCCTATATTGTTCTTTCCATCCTCTGAATTCCTATTTAATTTAATGTGAACATTGTCCAATTTAGTACTTGGTGAGATACTCTGTTTAATTTTGCCCAATTGCTTATTAATTCCACAATTAGATTGGAAGCCCCCAAAGGACCCAGTCTATTTTCTCTTTCCTTTTTTATCCCTACTTAGCATCAACTAAGCACAAAATAAGTCCTAGATAAACATTCTGCTTTACTGCAGATTTTTGTTTTGAACCAGTGGTTTCATTAGTGTAGAGAAAGACCAGAAAGGAAGCTTTCTCTCCCAAAGCAGATTAACAACTGCTCTATTTAAGAGTATAGTCCTGGAGCTAGAAGATACTTCAGAGGTCATCAAGTCCCTTCCCCTCATTCTTCATATGAGAAAACTGAATCCTGAGGAGATGAAGTGACTTGCCAAGGTCACACAAGAAGAATTTGAAGCCAGATCCTCTGACTTCAAATCCAGTACTTTCTCCCTCCTCACTGTCTCCTTCTCCTGTTGGAGATAGAAATATGACCTGCTGGTATATTATAGCACTTATAAGGCACTATATAAATATCTAATCCAGCTGAGTTAATTTTCTTCCCTGACTTAAAAAAAAAATCCTAGAACTGACCAGCTATTAAGAATCTTATATCATAGGATCAAAGATCTGGCGCTGAAAGGGACCCTAGTTCCATACATAGCTATATCTATTGATATAGGAATATCATAATAATAGGAAATAAGATATTTATCAGAGAAACTTGAAAATATTTTCCCCTATTGCTTTTCTTCTAATTTTAGCTGCATTGCTTTTGTTTCCACAAAATCATTTTATTTTTATATAATCAAAATCATCTGTTTTACCCTCCAGGATCCTCTCTATCTCATGTTTTGTCATGAATTTCTTCCCCTGTCTCCATATTTGACAAATGATGTCTTCCAAGCTCCACTATGCAATGGGCCTTTTTTTTTTTTTTTAAGAGGAGGGAATTGAGGGTGAAATTCAGTTTAATTCAATAAGCAATTTATTGGGGCAGCTAGATGGTACAGCACCAGCTCTGGAGTCAAGAGGACCTGAGTTCAAATTTGATCTGAAACACTTAATATTACTAGCTATATGACACTAGGCAAGTCACTTAAACCCTACTGTCTCACAAAACAAAAGTATTTTATTAAATGCCTCCCTGCACTAGACACCAGTGAATACAAAAGGAGACAAAAACATTGCCTGTCCTCAAAGAACTTACAATTTAAAGAGAGGGACAATATATATTGTATATACAAATGTATACAAAGCAAAGATACACACAAGATAAATTGGACATAATTAAAAGAAGGAAAGCACTGATTAAAAGGGCTTAGAGATTTGCCTAAGGTTACAAAGGATCAGGGCTAGCCCCTGAGCCCAATCTGCTGTTTTTTCTACTAAACTACAAAAATAAAATAATAAAATAAAATACAAATGGGAATAATATTGGGCCATAAATTTAGATATTAGAAGTCATATAATCTCATACCATCATTTTACAAATGAGAAAAGAGTTCCCAGAGATGCAAATAATTTATCTCAGGATATACATATAGCAAGTGACAGAAGAAATATTTATCACTAGATCCTCTGGTTCCAAATCCACTTCTCTTTCCATTGTACAACAATGCCACCTTCAGCTAAAAGGTAGGTGAATGTCATTATGTGAAGGACTTTAAATACCAGGTTGAGAGTCTGCATTTCTTATCATAAGGAAACATAGACAATTTTTTGAGAAAGAGAGAGGAAGAGGCAGAGACAGAGATAAAAAGTATAGGAAGTACTTATTAGTCCCTGTCCTCAAGGATCTTACTTTCTCAAGGGGGAAGATAACACATTAGAAAAGATCTGGGAAAAGAGAATTTTTCATCATGTGACTTAGCATGGAGAAAGCTAAGAAGTGATGTAGAAGCAAGATAAGATAAGAGTTCATTAGAGTTCAGAGTGATACCAAGAAAGAGTTCAAAGTTCTAGTGGGAAGGAAGAAAAGATGATAATCCCAAGTGAAGACAATAAGGAACTTAAATAGCCAAGAAGATGTGGAGACTTGGATCTAGACATAATTAGAGATCAAGGTGGTTTCAGGATCTGCTCAAAGGTTTCAAAGTGATTTACTCAGTACTATGCTTTGGGAATATCAACCTGGAAGCTTGTGAATGATTTGAAGGGAGAAACTAGAAGCTAATCCACAAATTAGGAGGAAGCTTAATAACACACTAGAGTCAGGTATTCCTTCAAACATTAGACCAATCATTTAAACTCTTCTTCATTCATAAAATAAAGCTAATAATAATAGCACCTAAATCCAAGCAAAAGGGAATAAAGTGAGTTAATAATCTGAAAAGTCATTCACAATACTTTAAGTACTATAGATATGCTAGTTATCAGAGACAGAGACAAGAGTGAAGAGGACACAAATTTCTTTCTGACCTTCTCGCATGACTTTCAGACTAATAAGCAAATTCAGCCTCTGAATTAGCTCTGGACTGGCAAAATTGGGAGTGCAACAAATTACTAGCAGAAGATAATTTTGAAAATTGCCAGAAAAGGTCTGTTTCAATTAGGAACAGAGAAAGGTGGGCCAAGCACAAGCAGGCCAAGCAAAGACACCAGTGTGGCAGTGCAGACTTGGGGCACTAGGAGCTCTGCATGATGGAGAACCTACATTAAGGAATCTACCCCAGCATTGGCTACTCTGCTCTGGCTTCAAGCCAGTAGACCAGCAGAGAAGTTATAAAACATCCACCTCAAGCCCAAAAGGTAAATAGTGAATCCCAAAATGCCAGAATTTCATGGGACCAGGCCATACCAAGCCAGCACCGAGAGTGAGTCAGTACTGACCCAGCGTAGCCACTGACACTTTTAAAGGAAGCCACTGCTGTTTGTAGAGGAAGCCTAAATAACTTCCCCTAACCTAAAAGCAAACCTTAACTTAAAAAAAAAAAATGAGTAAAAAAGCAAAAAGAGCTCTAACCAGAGATAGTTTTTATGATTAAAGAGAAGAACAGATTTCAAACACTGAGGAGAGTAAAAGTAGATCATCTCGAGATGAAGCTCCAAAGGGTGACAGTTGGTTCCCATCACACAAGATTCTTCTAGAAGAAATTAAAAAGAATCTTAAAAGAAAGCTGAAAGAAAAATGTGGAAAGGAAATGAGAACTTTACAAGAGGGTTTGGAAAAAGCAACACAAAATAGAATTAGTGAAATGGAAAAAAGCATATAACATTAAAAGATAGATTTAACAAAATGGAAAAAGAAAACAATTCCTAGAAGAACAGAATTTGTGAAACAGAAAAAGAAATAATTCCTTAAAAAACAGAATTTGTGAAATGGAAAAAAATCCATAGAACAAAACAACTCATTTAAAAATTCAATTGGACAAATACAAAAAGAAAGTAAAAAAAAAAAAAATTCACTAAAAATCAGAACTGAACAAAGGAAAATGGATGACTCAATGAGATATCAAGAATAAGTCAAGCAAAACCAAAAAAAAAAAAAAAGAAAAAAAAAGAAAAGAAAAGAAAAAGAAAAAAAAAAAAGAAAAAAAAAAAAAAAAAGAAAAGAAAAAATAGAAGAAAATGTAAAATACCTACTTGGAAAAACAACAGACCTGGAAAATAGATCTAGGAGAGACAATCTAAGGATTATTGGACTTCCTGAAATTATGATGAATAAAAGAGGTTAGGCACTATTTTTCAGGAAATCATCAAAGAGAACTGCCCAAATGTCATAGAATCAAAAGGTAAAATAGCCATTGAAAGAATTCACCAAACACCTCCTGAAAGAGATCCCAAAATTAAAACTCCAAGGAATATTGTGGATAAATTTCAGAGCTATCAGATCAAGGAAAAAAATGTTACAAGCAGCCAGAAAAAAAAAAAAAAAAACAATTCAAATGCCAAGGAGCCACAATAAGGATTACCCCGGACCTAACAGCTTCCACCTTAAAAGATCAAAGGACCTGGAATTTGATATTCCAAAAGGCAAAGGAACTTGAAATGCAGCCAAAAATAAATTAACCTGCTAAACTAAGCATTTTCTTTCAGGGAAGAAAATGGACATTCAATGAAACAGGTGAATTTCATTTATTTCTGATGAAAAGACCAGAGCTAAACAAAAAAAATGACATCCAAATATAGAACTCAAGAGAAGCATTTAAAGGTAAAAAGAAAAGAACTCTTAAGAACTGTATTTCTGTTATGGGTATACATAGAGAGGGCATAATTAATTTGATTTTACTGTTATAATATAAAAAAAAAAAACTAGAGGTGGAAAGGGAATTGTACTTCAAAAGGGGGAAAGTGGAGATAAAATGAAAGCAATCATATCTCAGGAAGAAGCAAAGAAAACTTATTATAATTGAGGGAAAGAAGGCAGGGGGATGAACATTGTGTGAATCTTACTCTCATCAGATTTGATTCAAAGAGAAAATATCAGAGATATTTGGTTTCACTTCTCTCATCTTATAGAAAAGTAGGAGGGGAAAAGGGAAAAGGGAAGAGGTAGGCTAAACAAAAAGGGAAGGAGAAATAGTAGGGGAAAGATATAAAAAAGGGGGAAGGACTCTAAAGGGGAAGGGCTGCTTGAGGCAACTAATGTCCATAAATAAAATACTGGGGAGGAGGGAAAGGGGAAAAGGAAAGATAAAAGTATAATTTGGGGTAGATAAGATGGCAGGAAATATAGAATTAGTAGTTTTAACCCATAAATGCAAATAGGATGAACTCTCCCATAAAGCAGAAGCAGATAGCAGACTGGATTAAAAGCCAAAATCCTACAATACATTGTTTACAGGAAACATTTAAAGCAGAATGACACATACAGAGTAAAGGTAAAAAGCTGGAGCAAAATCTATTATGCTTCAGATGAAGTAAAAAAAAGCTGGCATAGTCATCCTGATCTCAGATCAAGCAAAAGCAAACATTGATCTAATTAAGAGATAAGGAAGGAAACTGTAACTCACCAGAGGGTACCATACATAACGAAGAAATGTCAATATTTAACATATATGCACCAAGTGGTATAGCATCTAACTTCCTAAAGGGGAAGATAAGAGAGCTGCAAAAAGAAATAGACACTAAAACTATAATAGTGGGAGATCTCAAGCTTGCTCTCTCAGAGATAAATCAAGCCACAAAATAAATAAGAAAGAAGTTAAAGAGGTAAATAGAATATGAGAAAAATTAGATATGATAGATCTTTGGAAAAAACTGAATAGAAACAGAAAAGAGTACACTTTCTTCTTGGCAGCTTATGGAACCTATACAACAACTGACCACATATTAGGACATAAGGACCTCAAAATCAATTACAGAAAGGCAGAAATAATAAATGCATCCTTTTCAGATTATGATGCAATAAAAACTACATTCAATAAAAAGCCAGGGGAAAAATAGACCAAAAAGAAATTGGAAACTAAATAATCTCATCTTAAAGAATGAATGGATGAAACAGGAAATCACAGACACAATTAATAATTTCATCCAAGAGAATGACAATAATGAGACAACATATCAAAATTTGTGGAATGCAGTCAAAGTGGTAATAAGGGGAAATTTTATATCTCTAGAGGCTTCTTTGCATAAAATAAAGAGAAGATCAATGAATTTGGCTTGCAACTAAAAAAAAAAAAAACTAGAAAAGGAACAAATTAAAATCCTTAATCAAATACTAAACTTGAACTTCTAAAAACAAAAGGAGTGATTAATAAAATTGAAAGTAAAAAAAAGTATTGAATTAATAAATAAAACTAAGAGTTGGTTTTATGAAAAAACCAACAAAATAGATAACTCTTAAGTTAATTTGATTACTGATTGTAATGTTCATGGCGGTTTTCTGGAGGTTTGGGGGACAGCCTTATTTTCAGTAGAATAATCACCACAAGAATAGCCAGGTGTTAAAGTCCAAATCCTTTATTGTTTCCTCTGCCTGGTGCTCAGCTAGCTTTCTCATGGCCTTCAGAGGGGACTTGGTTTCATAGAGAAAATGCAGGAGGAGGAGTGCCTGCCACCAAGGTGGTTGATGAAGATGGAATGAATGACCAGGAGTCTGCCTGAAGGTGGAATTGAGTCTCTCTCTCCTCCCTCCAAGAGCTTGAGTTCCCAATTTATATGCTCTAGTATAAACCAATCATTATATCACTAGGAAACCATTATTTATTGTAAGATTAAACCAATCATACTGAACTTAAGCAAACACTGGAGAGTTGCTTATCAGAGCCATGGTTATAAATCCCCCTCATCTCCAGTGTTATTATTCAGGGTGCTGAATATAGGAAGAAATAATAGACCACAATAAGCTATTGTGGGGAAACCTGCTTCACCATGCTAAACTAGATAATCATCATCTTTATCAATTCCACTGAGTTAGCACCTTGTAAGAATCCTTGTTTCAGAGTTCTGGTCTATAACAACTGGTAACTTTGTAAAGATTAGTTTCATCTGAAAATTGGGTGGGATTGAAAGCCAGATTGAGACAATGAATGAGAAGAGAGTAGATGTTGAAGAAAAGGAGGGAGTATAGATTACAGTTTCTAAGAATTTAGCTGTGAAAAAAGAATGGCTAGAGGAATTTAAATAAATCCCCAAGATTCTGTATTAAGTCAGTAGCAGTAAGGACTAGAGTCTCTTGGCATTAAGATTGTTGATATATCCCATGACTAGGAAGGATTTATGCTAATTTATTAATATCAAATCACTTTTCTTTCTCTTATAGCTCAAATTACTTTTACCTCCCAAGTTCTTCCACTATTCTTAATGGTTCTTTATGAAATGTGTGTGTGTGTGTGTGTGTGTGTGTGTGTGTGTGTGTGTGTGTGTGCTGGAATTTGTTTTTATACATCCTGAATGTAACTCCTCATTATTTTAACTAGACAGCCATTTCTTATGATGTTAACTTCACACAGTGCTAAGGTGATACATTTATAAGTCAGATGTTTTCCCCCCCTTATCACTAAAACCATGAAGCATTAAGAACTAATGAAATATCTTCCAATAACTTTGATGCTTGAAATTAGCAAGTCAAAATACAGTATATCTCAAAATTGGACCTCAGAAGTTCACTAGTATAGTCTATCTTTTAAAAGGAATCCACTTATAACCATGTCTCTGATAAGCAACTCTCCAGTGTTTGCTTGAATACCTTGAGTGGAAGGAATCCCATTATCACAAGTTTTTGAGACTAGACCACCAAGCTCCCAGTAGACATTTCCCTCTCTTTTGGAAACTCTCATCTCAGAAATACTCTCAGCCCCAGCAAGACACTTCTCTCATGAGAGGGGTCAAGAAATAAAACTGACATTTCTGTTTTTACATACTCTAGTTTTGTTTTTTTTTTTTTTTTTTTTTTTTTTTACTTTTACCTCCCAAGTTCTTGAATGCTGAGACTAGAGGAGGGGGGAAAAATGCATGATTTGGCTTCAGCTAGGCATATCACTCTCAGCTCTTGAATTAGTTTACCTTTTCTTCAGAAGTTTTCTCTTAGCTTATCTCCTTCACAAATCTACTAGTCTGAGCACTCAGGATAGCAAACTACATTACATATCCTTTACACCTCAAGTTTATCTCTTCTATTTGGATAATGTTATATTCTGCCAGAATTGTAGATTTAATAAATTCATTCAGCAGTCCAGAGGTTCAAGTGGCTAATTTGCTTTGAGAAGGTTTTCTCCCCAACCTACATTAGATATCAGTAGGACTCTCTTACATAAATATAAACTGTTAGAGAAAGTTTTCAGATTTCATCGGTATTTTTTATACACCATTATGAGGCTTTATTTATTTTTAAAATAATTTCATTTTTATGCAGATGGACAGTTCACGAGGTTTTAAATATACAATTCAGGGTCAAAAATGGAAATTATTTATTAAGATTTTATTCTCATATAATAAGGCTTTTAAGGTGATTTTTTTTTTTTAGTTTCTAAAAAGAGTCCTTTTGAAGATTTTCTTAAAAGAAGTTGGAGTCAGGCTGGGCTACCTGGTTTCTGTTTGTCTTGTCCCCCACAGACCTCCTAGGAATATCAAAAGAAGCTCTTTGGGTTATTAACTCCAAGCTGAGTCCTCTTTGGATTGAACATAAGGTTTGAAATGAAGATTTATGAAGGGAAATCATAGATAAACTTTAGACTTATAGCCTTGAGAGATTCAGCAAAGCTCATTTATATAAAAACAGTCTGGTTTTTAACTCTGATATCTAGCTATCATGCCAATGGCCAGTGATTTTTTTCTCTCCTCCTCTCCTTATTTGCCCTTTCTGCTTTACTACCCCAAAATTATATGATTTCTATTATTTTATCCAATCACTTGATATTATGTGAGTCTTGATCTCTGTCCTTGAAGCAGGTTTTCCCACAATAGCTTATTGTGGTCTATTATTTCTTCCTATATTCAGCACCCTGAATAATAACACTGGAGATGAGGGGGATTTATATAACTAAAATAGTTCTTCAATCATTCCTCTTTAGGTCAGCATCACAATATGAACCAGTAGTTTCTCAGCTCGTTAGCTACAAATTAATGAAGTGAATCTATATGTAGATAAAATATCACTATACTGTACTAATCACTATCACTATACTATAAGAAATGATGAGAGGTACAAACAAGACTGGGCAGATTTATCTGTACTAATGTAAAATAATCAGAAACTGGAAAATGCAATATGCAAAATATTAAAGAAAAGGTCAGCAAATTTTGGACAAAAATGAAACTGAATACAATATGATTAGAATGATTATGTTTGAGAAAATTTTAAAAATGCATTTCTTCCCATCTTTAATGTTGTGACAACTTGTATGTATGTTTTATATGTGTGTGTGTGTATGTAAAGGTCATTGCTCCCCACCACCACCACCTTCCAATTAATCAGAGACTTGTCTTAGGAGAGGCAAAAAGGAATTTATTGCTTTCTCATGAGAAAGGACACACCCAATGTGGACCAAAATGGTATCAGCAAGGGGGTGCAAGGTGAGCAGTTCTCAGCAAGTTTATATAAACTCTAAAGGAATGTCCTACACCCTGGCTCTTCAGTGCTTACACAGGAATTTTTCCCAGAAGCAAAAGAGAAGGAAACAAAGATGTTTGCTCAACAGGGAGGGAGACTTGTAGTCTTGCTCTTCCCTCTTCCTGAGTCACAAGAAGAGGTGTAATGCAAGAATGTGAATGCACAGAGGCAATTTCAATAGTGCAATCTCAGACCAGCACTCCCATCACAAACCTAGTCCCTGTCCCTAATGAGCTTGCATTCTTACATTCTTTTGGGGGAGAGAACCTCTACTGCAACTACCCACTGATGTCCCTTTGGGTTTCAGTTTTCTAATTTTAAGTTTCATTTTCCAATTTAATTTTTATAACTGTGGAAACCAAATAAATGCTCATCTATTTCTCACATACATATTACATATATATGTATATGGACACATGAATGGGTATTGTATATGCATATCATATTCAATTGTGTCAGTTTTCATTTAGCTTTTTTTATTCTTTATTATAAGTATATAAGTATAATTCTCTGAGAAGAGGGGAAGAGATGTGCTTGTCATTGAAGAAAATAGGAAGACAAAAACAATCCATTTTTATATATGATAGGCCAGATATCTAAAAAGTAGTATGAGGTCCATGAAGTTGTCTTGGCAAGATCAGAATTTAGCTTCTTTTGAACTTGGACTTTAAAAAATAGCATTGTTTCTTAACTATTATAGTAGGGCATGAAATTTGATCAAATTGTAAGTTGAACATCTCATGATCAAGGTCAGCGAATCTTTAGAAAAAGCCACTTTGAGGACAGCATTGACCCAAGGAAATAGGGGAGACATGTGAATAGTGTGAGTGCTGAAGGAAGAGCAAGGTCTTCAACATTTTAAAATCTCATTTCAGAACAATAAATTGTGAAATGAGTACTTGCTTGTACTTCTTCTGGCTGTTTATTTTCATTATATTAATGGATCAGTTTAGAAAGAAAGTCAAAAAATAATAAGCTAAAATACTGAAATAATAGGTGCCTAAAATATTATGTGGCATAATTTCAATATTGGGGGGAAAGCAGGGAGCACATCAATAGCATTACAAAGCACTATCTTTTATTTTTAAACAAATGATATATTGGTACTTTTTATTTTCTTTCATTTCAGTCAGTTCCCAAGTGATAGAGACATATTCACCAAAAAGCCACTATTGATTGTGCCATAGGATATTACTTAAGAAAAATTATAATGCATTTTAAATAAATATGTGTATGGATAAATATGTGTATCTACAAATAAGGTAAACTGTCCTATTAAGACCAGCAGAATAATTTAATGCTGAAACAGATAAAAAGTCCTTTTGTGAAAAAAGATCTACATTAATTGTCAAATGATATGAAATATTTCTACTATTTTGATGTCTAATGGAAGCAAAAACAACAAAAAAAATTAGTTGTAATAGTTATTACCAATATATGCATTAAAAAGCTTTTAAACAGAATTTGGACAGTTTTGGAGAAAATTATCTGTGGTATAAATATGAAGATGGGTATCTTTGTCAAAAATATGGAGAAATGCCACATATGTGGAAGGAGTTTAATATTATAAAAAGGCAGAAAAAGATTTCTTACTTGCTAAAACTAGAGAAATGTGATTGTAAAGAAACATAATTTAAAAGGCACTAAAGAAATGTAGATTGGTGTTGAAGCTAATAAAGAATTGTAACACATGATGGTATGGATGCTAGCTACTATGCCTATACATGTTTTATGATTAAAAAGGATGAAATTTTTTAAATAAAAAGTCACACCAATGTACATGTGTATATTTTTATGTTATGTATATAATATTTGGAGACTAAAGTATAGTTTTTAAATGAAGATCAATTTGATAGAGAAAATTGGGAATTTGTGACTGCAAAAAAAATGAGTCCTAGGAGGGACAAGGGTGAAAAGAGAAACAATAAATGGGGGGGGGGGGGGAGGAATCCAATTAGCAATAGTAATTGTAAAAAAAAAAATTGATAAAATATCATTGCTCAAACATAGAAGGAACTGAATCAAATTATAAAAAATGAGAGCTATGTCCCAATTAATAAATGATCAAAAGATATGATTTGTGCCCCAAAGACTGCAAATTCATGCATATCCTTTTATTTTAACAACATCACTACTAGGCATGAATACCAAAAGAGATTCAAAAAAGCAGAATGGGGAAAAAAAGGCAAATGACCTATATGTACAAAAAATATTCATAGC
This sequence comes from Antechinus flavipes, assembly GCF_016432865.1. Taxonomy (NCBI): domain Eukaryota; kingdom Metazoa; phylum Chordata; class Mammalia; order Dasyuromorphia; family Dasyuridae; genus Antechinus; species Antechinus flavipes. The sequence continues at coordinate 595,716,495 of NC_067398.1, read as the reverse complement.
AGCTCTCTTCTCAGGACAAAAAAAAATGGAAATTGAGGGAATACCCATCAATTTGGGAATGGATAAATAAACTGTGGTATGTGTTTTGATAAAATATTATTTTTCTCTGGAAAATGATGATCAGGATGTTCTCAGGAAAAAACAACCAGGAAAGTCTTCCATGAACAAAGTGAAATATACTGTACACAGAGTAATAGCAATGTTCTGGGATAACCAGTTATAAATGACTGTTATTCTTAGTACAAGTATCTACAACTACTCAGAAGAACTTACAATTAAAAATCTTATCCATACGCAGAGAAGGAACTGATTGTATCTGAATACAGGTTGAAACATTCTCTATTTCTCTCTTTCTTTTTAACTTAATTTTTCTTGCGGGTTTTTATTTTCATTAGAATGGGAGATCTATGTTTTCTTTCACAACTTGACTTTTATGGAAATGTTTTGCATAACTTCACATGTAGTTTCCTAATTGTGAGTAGGGATAAAGAAGAGAACCTAGAACTCAAAAATCTTAAAAACAAATATCAAAAATTGTTTTGGATGCAATTGAGGAAAAATATCAAATTTTAAAATAAATTTAAAAAATAAATGTAAATGGATTAACCAATCCCGTAAAATCATTCAACACAATGGCTGAGGAAAAAGAGGGATGGCATAAAAATCCTGAAAAAGTCTATGAAAACAATTGAAGAAAGAGCAGAGGAACTAAAACAAAACAAAACAAAAAACCAACAATAACAAAAACAACACAATGTGTTCTACCTTAGAAGTCAAAAGTAATTGGTTTATTGAAGGCTTCAACTGAATTGTGTATGCATGAGGGATTCAATTGTCAGTTTTCACTTAGCTTTTCTTTTTTTAAAATTCTTTATTATAGGGTATAATTCTCTGAGGAGAGGGGAAGAGATATGTTTGTCATTGAAGAAAATAGGAAGACAAAAACAATCCATTTTTATATGATAGGCCAAATAGCTAAAAAGTAGTATGAGGTCCATGAAGTTGTCTTGGCAAGAAAAATCAGAATTTACCTTCTTTTGAACTTGGACTTTAAAAAATTGCATTGTTTCTTAGCTATTATGGTAGACCTGGAGAATTGGAGACTTGATTTCATCAGCTAAATCTTGCTTTAAGAGATATTTATATGTTCTAGAATTGGAACAAGGTAAAATTCTAAAAAAAAAAAAAACAAAACTTGTGGATTTTTGAAGCTACCATAAGCTCAAGAAGGAAAAGCTCCGTGGACTTCAAAGAACATTCTCATGAGCTGGCTTAAAGAGTCAACATATACTGTGTTGATGTGAATTTTATGCTGTCTATATTAGGACAGCACTGATGTAAGTGAATAACTGGCCTTTCCAATCTGTAGAGCCTAGAAGGAACTAGTTAAAAAGAACTCTTATTCACAGCAGGAACTAATATTTTCTAGACGCTCTTTAGTTGAAAAAGCTTATAAGGATATGCCCAAGCAAAGAGAAGAGAATTTTCCCAGCAGAAGAGTGGTGATGATCAACTGAAAAGAATTAAGTAGAAAAGTAATTTTATATAGGGCAAATATTTCTGCTAAGTGATAAGGTTACAAAGGTTACAAAGGTTCTCTCAATGAACTAACAGTCTGATGGGGGAAATAACATGAAACCAAATATATACAAACAAGATAGAGATAGGATAAATTAGATATATATTTTTACATATCTAGGGGGTGTCTATGTGTACGCATGTGTGTGTATATTACATTACACACTATACACACATGCAGATATATATATATATACACACACACATACATGGATACTATGAGATAAAAGTTATCTTTAAAATGAAGTTAATGATATCTTCATTACTTACTTCACAGGGTTGTTGGGGCTAAGATTTTTTATTTCATTTTTTAAATCTTAAAAATACTATATAAATATATATACTTGTACATATTTATCATATGTATAGTGCAATAAATCCTTAGATAGAATATAAATAATTCTATATACATAGCATTATGTATAGTTTATGTATATATGTGATACATAATATTAAATCTATATTTATAAGTCTCTCACTAAAGGTCTACTCAATTGCTTCATTGTAACTTAGAGTTTGCTCTTCATTCTAGAAGGCAATGCCAAAGGAGTCCAAATTTTAGGTTCTACCAAACCTTAGAATTTCTGTGTCACACAGTGACAAATTATATATCTGACATCTGAGGATTGATCTACCTAAGTTCAGAGAGACTCATGATCACATTGGCCACAGAGTGATGAATGTTTGGGCCATGTTAAGTCATGAAAATGAAGTTGTACTTTATGACAATATAATATAATAACCAGAGTACCTAGGTGTCATGATGGATAAAGTGTTGGGGCTAGAGTTAGACTTATCCTGAGTTTAAATATAGCCTCAGATACTTACTGAGTGATTCTGTGCAGGTCACTTAACTCTATTTGATTCAGTTTCTCATCTGTAAACGTGAGCTGGAGTAGAAAATGATAAACCACTTTAATATCTTTACCAAGAAAACTGCAAATGTTGGACCTGACTGAAAAATAAAATATTATTTATAGATGTTTGGAGTTTTGAAGTATGACTTCAAGACATAAATACATGTGTATATATGTTCATGTGTTTTTATATATACATACATATGTGTATATATATATATACATATATATATATATATATAAAACTGTGTATATGAATATACCTTGAAATCAGTCAAGAAATTTCATCTTCCTGAGTTCAAATCTAGTCTCAGATATTTACTAGCAGTGAGTCCCTGAACAAGTCACTTAACCCTATTTGCCTCAGTTTCCTGATCTGTAAAATGTGCTGAAGAAGGAAATGGCAAACCACTTCAGTATCTTTTTCAAGAAAGTTCCACATGGGGTCATCAAATGTCAGACAAAACTGAAACGACTGAACAAAACTAACAATAAATATATGTGTGTATATGCATAAATGAGCTCGACTTTCACTAAAGTGATTTTTAAATAAAGGAAATATTTATCAAACAATCCAATCAAAAATATTTTAAAAGAAAATATAAAAAATTACCTTTTCCAGGATAACTAGCTATATATTAGAGTATGGGAAGTTAATTTTTCTTCTAAACAAAGAAAAGCAGTGCCTAGCTATAATTGGGAGGGGTTGAAGATTTAAAATCTCCATCTAAAAACAATCTCAAAGTGGAAATAGGGCACGTAGCCAACTTTAAACTCTTCACAAATGGATTATCCATTTTGTAACTAAATTAATTAAAGCTGCTTCTCTTTATCTTCATTGCCAATAATACCAATAACAATAACTCACATTTAGATAATGTTCTAAATTTTTAAGCTGCTTTCTTCACAGCAATTTTGAAAGTAGTGTTATCCACATTTTACTGATGAGAAAATTAAGGCTTAGAGAAATTAAGAATTTTATTAATTGTCATAGATAGTTAAAAATCAAAGACAAGATTTGTGCCTGGGATTTCACATATAAATACACACTCTGATGTCTCTTCATTCTCTCTTCCTTCCACTTTGTCACACAAGAAGTGATGGCCTTTTCTCTTGCCAAGGCAAACCTTTCTTCATACACACTCTTATTCCATCCCATGTTCTCCAGAAGGTTACCCCATCTATTATCTTTACTTCCATGAAGCTTCAATTTCTCTTTATTTACTGGCTTCTTCATTGCTGCCTGTACAATCACATTCATGTTTCTCCACCATTCTAAAAACAAACAAATCTTTCACTTGATCTGATCACACTCACTGGCTATCTTCGTATGTCTTTTCTTTCTTTTGTGCTAAACTGTTGAAAAAACTTTATAGAACCATAAAAAAAAGCTGCTTCTTATAATCTCTTTTAAATTCCCTGAAGTTTGACTTCCAACTTCATCATTCATTTAAAATTGTTCTCGCCAAATTTATCAGTGACTTATTACTTGGCAAATCTTTAATGCCTTTTTCTCAATCCTTATCCTCTATATCTCTGACTCTGTCTATCATTATCTTTTCATGAATACTGTCCCTTTAAGTTTTTGGGACATTGTTCTCTCATAGATCTCTTTCTATCTGTCCTCTTCAGTTTCCTTTGCCAGAATTTCATCTTGTTTCCACCTTTTAATTATTGGTGCCCCTAAAAGGAATCTGGTCCTTGTCTCTATCTATACCATTTTTTTTATGATTCCATTAGTTCTCATAAATTTAATTATCACTTCTAATTAGATCATTTCAGATCTATTTTTCCACTCTTAACTTCTCTCCTACGCTCGTCTTGCATCATCAGCTGTGTATTAGATTTCTCAAACTGAATTCTCAAAGTTATCCCAAATTCAACATGTCAAAAACAATGGTTCTATGGCTCATTTTTACTTTTTAATGAAATGAAGCAGGCTTTTAAATTTCTTCACACCCAGGTTCCTACCTAACTTTCCTGTCTTCTTATACTCTACACCTCCATTTTATATACTCTTTGCTCCATCAACACTAACCATCTTACTGTTCCTCACACATGACAACCCTTCCCTTGACTTAATACCTTTAATTAACTATCTCCAATGACTACAAAGGTATGTATGAAAGGTGGTATCAAAGCTAACTCGTATTTGTATGCTGTGTGGACTCGGGTAAAGTCAATACTTCTCAGTCCCACAGAAAGCTCCAGGCTCTATGTAAATCTCCCTATAATGTAGCTTTCTTTTGTACTTATTTGTAATTTTGGACCATACTGCATGTAGCTTAAAAATCATAGACATCCGACTAGCCTCAAGTCTATGCAGTCAATCTAGAAGATGAAAAAGAGGAAAGTGTCCTTTTACTATTTGATCAAAATTCACCAGATAATTTTCCAACCTTTCACTCTCTTTTGACTATTTAGACAACGTTCTGAGAGGCAGGATATGAGAACAGATGGGTTGTTTGTCTATGTTCGGAGATTTTATTTCATTGCATTCCTTTTCAAATCAAAAATTAAAATTGCAAACATATTTGACCTTCCCATTTTTAACATTAACTAAATAATCTTTCTGAGTCTTTTGCATTTAATACTGCCTTCTGAAAGAAGGTATTAAATACCAAAATGCAAAGGGGTTATCCTGGTAAGGTTAAAAAATAGGATTTTGGCAAGATGAGAGAATTTTAATTGTGGGCTTTATAAAATCAGGAAGTTTAAGGACCTGACTTTGACAGTACCCAGTATAAAAATATGTGGACCTCCCCTTCTATCTTCAACAAAAGTGAATAGGTTTTCAAACAAACTATCTTTTGAAAAGGAAGCTTAAGCTCCAGAGAATATTCAACATGTGTGGGGATGAAGCACCCGGAATAGTTAGGCAACATGATATGCACAAAGTTCTTATATAGGGAAACATTTATTTTCCCCCAAAGGAAAACACATGCCTGACGACCCACAGAGAAATCCACAGGAAAATATGAGTGATTTGTCTGGAACATTTGTTCACAAAGATGACTTCATAGCATACTGACACAAGAGATTTTAACCAAGAACCCAAGTGAAAACCATGGCATATCAATACCTCCACTCAAGAATAGCAATTGCTTAGCTTTGTTGACTTTTACTGACCCTTCACTGCTCTTTGTGGGGAATCCAATAAGCATTTGTGCACTATAAACCCCAATCCTGGAGATGGTTGTTCACAGTTGCTACCCTTCATCCACTGTTATTGTATCATCGGGAAATAGTCAACATTTTACATTGCTTTCAACTATATTATTGCAAAATTTCTAATAATAATAATACTTAGGATTTGTATTGCATTTTAAGATTTGTAAAAAATTTTACGTATCTCATCTCATTTTTTGCTCGAAACAATCCTGAGACATAGGTGTTATAATCATCTGGATATTTCAGAAGAGGAAATGAGTCTGGGAAATGTGGGAAATGTGAGAAATTATCTTCATTTTAAAGATGAAGAAATTGAGACTTGGGTAGGATAAATGACTTGCCCAAAGTGAAACAACAAAAGTACCTGATAGGTTGCTGGAACCCAGGTCTTATTTACTTTCTGCCCGACACTATATCAACTAATAGAGTCCAACTTAATAGGATTCTATACACATCATAAAGATGATAGTTAAGTAAATGTAGACTGTGCTTGACACCTAATAGTGACTAGCAAGCATTTGGAGCTGTCCAAAATTGCAATAGCTGTCCTTCAAATACATGAGGACACTTATCATTTATTTATTATACTTTCCCCCTCCCCATAAAGTTAAACATCTCAAAGGCCTTTATTAAAGGCCATTATAAAAAAAATAGCATTTGATATTTTATGGGACTGGTATTGTGTTTAATTATTGGTAATTTGAAGTAGGTTATCATCTGAAAGCAAAGAACCATTACCTAAATTGCTTTCTAAAAAGCTAAATCTAGAACTCAATTCAAAAAGTCAGCAAGTATTTATCAAGTGCCTATAGCAAGGCAACTAGTTATCATAGGGGATAAAGGTTTAGCCTTAAATTAGGAAGACCGAATTTGAATCCTACCTCAGGCATTTAATAGTTGTGTGATCTTAGAAAAGATATTTAACCTCTCAGCTTTAGTTTCCCCATCTGTGAAATGGGAATAATAATGATATCTATTTCCCAGGATTGTTGCAAATAAAAAAATAAAATATGTGTAAAGTGCCTTGTAAATCTTTAAAAATAAAACTGTGTAAATGATTATTTTTATTATTATTCATATATAGAAAAGAAATATCTGCATTGCCAAAAATGACCACATAGAATTTGTTAAATTCTGAAACTATAATGCTTAGTTTTTCTTTTTTTCTTTTTTTTTAAAGCACTGGGTTGGAGATTGTTAAATTAATCATTGATTGAAAGTTTACATAATTTAGAAGGAGTAATCTAAAACCTGTTTTAAATTGGATGAGGGCAGAAAAAAGTGATGTGGAAGTAGTTACTATTAAGCTGAAATTCTTCTGATTGCACTATTTATCAGCTAGTATTTCAGATAATTAAATTGAACTATGAGTAATATGAAAGATTATAGTTATGGTCCATTTTTATCTCTTAGCTACACAGGGCTTCTGGGACTTGCAAATTATAAGCAGGCACTGTTGGAAAAATTCCAATATGGACCACATTGAATTAGGTAACAGCCGGTGAGGAAGGCTTAGTTTACAAGGAATGATTTGACAGATGGGGGAGGAATAGAAAGTAATATGTAACCCTTTCTTATTGTCTATTAAAAATTAGCAGTAAAATAACTACAACTTAATTAAAAAGTTACTTTCTTAATTTCACTACTAAATGGTCTTTTTCTACAGTGTTCATACAGTATTATATGGCACAGTCAGAAAAATGTTTATAATTGCAGGTGTCTGAAAAACTGAGAAACATGAAAAGCATCATTTAACTTGCAATTATTGCCATGAAATCCAAACACTTTGATACGTAAGAAAAATTTATTCCAAGATCTTTCCAGAATTATGAAACAATTAGAGAATTAAAGAAATTGAAAAAGTTAACCTCAGCAATCTATTTCTCATACTGGTGCATAATTCACATTCCAAAAAGTGGGAAATAATTTTGTTTGATGTTCATAAAAGCATTCACACTGTTGCATCTTTGTGATTCTTTCCTCCTCACATATTTCACCAAATCCTGACTTCCTTACATTTGGTTTTATTAAATTAAAACTCCTGTTTCAAATTCTGTCTTCAACATTTTCTAGATGTATGGTCCTTTAGCAATTACTTACCCTCTCTGGAACTCAGTTTCTATATAGGTAAAGTGCAAGAGTTAGATTCTGACTTCTATGATCCCTTCCATTTTTAAATCTATGATTCTATAACTTCTAACAAGATCTGAAAGGGATCATGAAAGTTCAAGGTCAACTCCTTCATTTTACAAATGTAGGAACTAAGGGAACTCTTTCTTTATTAGCTAGGGATAGTAAGAAAAACAGCAAAAATGCTTCTCAGAGACTTTTAAATATCTCCTTTGTCCCTCAGCAGCTTTGTAAAGATGATGGGAAAACACTTCTCCAAAAATGATTAACTATATAGTCTGTAAAGGGATCAGGAAGGGAGGCAAAAACTTTGTCCACTTTAGTGTAACTTGCCTCTATGCTTTCTCTGTATTGTCTTATCCAATTGAGCTTTAAGGATTAAAAAATCTAAGGAACCCTGGACTTTAAGAGCTATTTAATATTTATTAGGCAAATAAGTATTTCTTGATTATGTCCCAGATCTCACTCATAGAAAACTTCAAGAAGTATACTGAATGTGCACCTAAAGCTAGGGTAAAGTCACTGATCAACAGGCATCAAGGAGGAATCATCCAAAAAATTGAATTTAGAAACATTTTAGACTAATCCAATCATTTCAAACATTAGAGAGATTGTGCCTTGTCCAAGATCATAAATAGTAGAGCTAATGAGTCAAAGTATTTTGATTCCAAATCTATTCCTCTTTCCCTCTTACTATGCTGCCTCCATATTTTGCAACTAAACCAATGATGGCTAAATGCCACAGGGTATACTAATGGCAAAGTCTTAATCACATGTGTTGTAAAGATCAATAGAATCTTTCCATTTTTAGCAAAGTAAATACTAACCTCCTCTCCTTTCATGTTACATACAATGTAAATTCATATCTGCCATGATTTGGGTTGTGTGGGAATCTTTCATAAAGAAAGAAACAAAGTAGGATGGAAAAATAATAATAACAGCAAGAAAATCAAATAGTAGACACAGAAGAAAAAGAGAATAAGAGAAACCACATAAGCAAATTATAGTATTATTATTATTATTACTTCATTAAAGTTAGTATACCTGTTCATTTTAAACTTATCTTAAATTTAAGAAAGTTATATGAAGAGTAAGCCAAAAGCCTTTAGAGAGGTGGAATAAATCTGTTCTTTATTCTGAAAACCTAGATATCTGGAGCTGAAGGAAATGGATAGTTCCAGTAGATTCTGAAGAAACAGAATCATGACAAAAAAGTCTTTTTTCCTATCTTTCAACAGAGCTAGAGACAAGTTTGCTTTCTGAAAAATAGGCTTTAAATTCTTAGTTTCATGTTAGTCTAGCTGAAAACTTCAGCTGTTAAGAATAAGAACAGTGAAAACTTAAGGTCAACAATTTTCTTTTCTTTTAAAAATTTTAAATAGCTATATGTAAAGACAATTTTTAACATTTTGTTTTTTTTTTATTTTGATTTTCAAATTTTCTCTCTCTCATATCTCCCTTGATGGTAAATAATTTGATATAGAATATGTAAAAGATGAAACATACCAAAACAAAAAGTCCATGAAAAAAATAAGAAAAATAGTATGCTTTGATCTACATTCATACTCCATCAGTTCTTTCTCTGGATGTGGATAGCATTTTTCTTCCTGAGTTCTTTAGAATTATATCATTGTATTGTTGAGAATAGCTGTCATTCACAAATGATCGTCATACAATATTATTGTTACTGTCTACAATGTTTTCCTGATTCTGCTTACTTCACTTTTCATCAGTTCATGTAAGTCTTTCCAGGGTTTTTTCCTTCTGAGAATAGCCTGCTCATCATCTCTTATGGAATAATAATATTCTTATTACATTCATATACCACACAACTTGTTCAATTATTCCCCAGTTGATGGACAACCCCTCAATTTCCAATTCTTTGTTACAAAAAGAGAACTGCTATAAATATTTTTGTACAAATAAGTGCTGCCCTCTTTTCAAGATAGAAGTGGTATTGCTAGATCAAAGACTATATAATATTTGTCCTTTGGGCAAAGTTCCAAATTGCTCTCCAGAATATTTGGATCAGTTCACAACTTCACCACTAATACATTGATGTCCCAATTTTCCCACATTCCCGCCAACATTTTAAATTTTTTTTCTCTGTCATATTAGCCAACTTAATATGTGTAAGTTGACGAGATAGCCCAACAATTTCTGAAGAGTTCATTTTCAACTCAGCAGTGTCCTCTAGGGTCCAGCAAAGTGGTGTCCTATGAAGAAGAGCACAGCAGTGTTCAGTTATCATCCTAAGGGAATTGACCTACCTAACAGAGGGTAGTGTCAGCAGTAGCCTTGGCCACATGTGTTCCTTATGGGTGGACCCCTGCATATGTACATTTAGCCAGATATATTTCCTATGTGTAAAGCTGTCCATTCTCAATTCTTCCTCACTGATATTTGTGGTACTATCACTGATTGATGGGGGAAAGATTTTTTGTCACTTTTTTAAAAAAACATATCATTCAATTAAATGCCTTTGCTAATTGTGCCATTTGACTGTCAATAAATCAATAAACATTTACTAAATGCCTAATACATGCCAGGCACCATACCAATTGCTATTATGAGTATTCATTGGTGGAGGCTTATAAGCTATATATTTTGAACGAGTTGACCTAACAGAGTACTTTGAACAGGGAATAAATATATACTGGAGGTACTAATTTTTGTGTTGTGAGGAGGACTGCTCCAGGATAGTATTCTTTCTAATTTATATTTCCTTGGAAGATATATCATGTCCCCCACATTATACTCTAAAGTGCCTACAAAAAGAGGTACACCATAATAGAAAGAACTCTAAAGATTGTTGTTCATCCTTCATTATCAAAACAGACCAATGACATCATGAATGAATGAAGTGATGTCCTCACTTGTGCATGACTGATAGCTAGTTTAAGATATTAGTAGTTCAAATCTAGGTCCATAGTGAAAGTATGGGCAATTTCCATTAAAAAAAATTGTTGAGGTCATCAAGGTTAAATGACTAGCCGGAATGTAGCAGAGATATGACCTGAACTCTAGATCTTATTGATCCTAAGAGCAGCTGTCTACTATATTATTCTACCTCCTATCCCATTATTAGACAGAAAAAACTGAATCTATAGATGTTAAATACTTGACTCAGGGTCCTATATCAGGATTTATCAACTAAATGAGAGAATAAAATATAGGTAATAGAAGACTAACTAGAGGATCTAAATAAGAATTCAATTAATATTAAATAAAACAACTGGCTTCTTTGCTGAGACCAATGCTATTTAATTAACCTTCTACTATAAAATTTAATGATATGTTAATGTCAAGCATGTGTCTATTCATTTTGCCAGTTTTTACTCTGGCAATTACACAACTTCAAAATGCGGAGAAACAAGTCAGACATTTTACCACAGATAATATAATTGGAAAGTATAGTAAAATTTCCATTTTGTGCAACTGATCAAGATTGGAATCCTTCTATAAAAAGAGGTTATTTATTATTGACTTACCACAAAGAATATTTCAAATTCTGTGTCAAAATTAAAGAATGTTCAAATTTCTATTTTATTTTTAAGGGAGTAGAAATATCACTGAAAATTTTTAATAGTCTGTCAAATATAGTTATTTGAATTATCAAAATATCACTTAACTCATTAAATTGGTGTAGATGATTCTATAAAATAATGAATACAAGTTACATATCAGCAATCCCTGAAATCCCGCAATGGTCCCAATTTCCAAAAGCATGAATTATAATCAAGAGTATCTTTAAGACAATTTGGACATTTCAGTCAAAGTAACTAAGACCACACTAAGTACATTCATTAAAGTACAATAAATTTATAATTATCAATTAAAAATGAAACTTTAGATGCGATTTCACATATTGTAGTACACTTGCTAGTCCATTTCCCCAAGTAATAAGATGTCTTTGTGCACTCCAGTTTTCATTAACAGTTTTCAGTAACAAATTATTCATAAAATAAAATTTAAGATGAATACAATATTAAAACTTAGCCCCAATAAATAAATAAAAAATTTCAAAGAAAAGACTTGAAAGCATGCTAGATACTATTTAAATGCTTGGGCATGGTCCCTCTATATAATATAAGATATGAGTCTATTAAAATAATTAGGAATAATTCATTCTAACACTGACTCCAAAAAGAGTATCCTCCAATTCTCCCAAAATATTAATATTAGATTTCTATTATGGAATCTTTGGGGGTCTTACAGGAGATAAGGAAACCACTACAGAGTGGGAGCTGAGGAAAACAGATAGGAAAGAGAAAACAAGGCACTCACAGGTGAATCCTAAAAGAATTTTAAATATAGATCATAATGGAGAAAAGAAACATTTCCAAGGAGCAAAATCCCAACTGCCTATCATTTCAAGGCCATCATAGACATATGTTTAGGAATAGATTCAGAAAAAAAGTAATCAGTGACCTATATTGTATCACTTGAAGTAGCTAAGGTCAAAATTTTCCCTTTATTTAAATTTATCTTCTTTGGAGATATGGAATTCCAGAATGTGTGTGAATCAGAAGGGACTTCAGAAGTCAACTGGGCCACTTCAGAGCAATCATTTCTTCTAAACTATACCCAACAAATGGTCATCTAACCTCTGTCTGAATTCTTACCAAGAGAGAACCCATGACCCCCAATGCAATTGCACAATCCTTTAATATAATTCTAGTTTTCAGGAAATATTTTCTTATTTGAAGCCTAAATTTTGGTTCTTTGCTATATCAGTTACTTCTCCTCATCGATTCTGAAGGCTAAGAAGAATAAGTATAATTCCTCTTTTATTTGACAACTTCTATGGGGAAGTTTTGCTTTGTTTTATTTTGTAAACAGCATGAATTAATAGAAAGAGAATGAAAAGGAGAGAGGTAAATGGTCAAAGAATATGAACAGACAATTTTCAGATTAAAGCCATCTATAGTTATATAGAAAATGCTCCAAATCATATTGATTAGAGCAATGTAAATTAAAACAATCTAAGATATCACCTCACACTTCTTAGTTTGGCTAAGATGACAGGAAAAGATAATGATAAATGTGGGAGGCAATGTTGGAAAACTTGGATACTAATGCATTGTTGGTGGAGTTGTGAAATGATCCAACTATTCTGGAGAACAATCTGGAACTATGTTCAAAGGGCTATAAAACTGTGCATACCCATTGACCTAGCAGTACCATTATTGGGTCTGTATCCCAAGGAAATCATAAAGGAAGGAAAATGTTTGTAGCAGCTCTTTTTTTGGTAGCAAAGACTTGGAAAATGAGTAGAGGCCCATCAATTGATGAATGACTAAATAAGTTGTGGCATATGAAGATAATAGAATATTATTATTCTATAAAAATTATGGAAAAACTAATTTTAGAAAGGCCTGGAAAGATTCACATGAACTGATGCTGAACAAAACAAGCAAAAGCAGAAATACATTGTATATAATAACAGCAAATATGTGTGAAGATCAACTATGAAAGGCTTGGATCTTCTCAGATATTGGTTCAGAGATCCAACGCAATCCCAATAGATTTTGGACAGAGAATGCCATCTGCATCCAGAAAAAGAATTAGAGACTGAATGCAAATCTATATGTCCTATGTTTATTTCTTTTTTTCTGTTTTTTTTAAATCTTTCCTCTGGCTCTTCTTTTTGCTCTGATTTTTCTCTCCCATAAAGCAAGATGTGTTTAAAATAAAATTTAAAAAATAATGCTATTAAAATAAATAAATAAACAAATGAGTGAATTAATTACTAAATAAATAAATAAAGGAAGGAAAAGGGCCCACATGTGCAAAAATATTTGTAGCAGCTCGTTTGTTGTGACAAAGAATTGGAAAATGAGTAAATATCCATCAATTGGGGAATGGATGAATAAGTTGTGGTATATGAATATAATGGAAAATTATTTCTCTATAAAAAGCTGATTTTAGAAAAACCTGGAAAGATTTACATGAACTTAACACTAAGTGAAACAAGCAGAACCAGGAATACATTGTACACAGTAACAGCAAGATTGTGCATGGATCAACTATGAAAGACTCGGTTCTTCTCAGTGGATCACTGATTTCAAGGCAATCCCAAGTTTTAATGGATAATGCCATCTGCATCCAGAGAGAGAAATATGGAGACTGGATGCAAATTGATACATGCTATGCTCACTTTTTTTTTCCTTCTATTTTTTTTTTACTTCCCATAGTTTTTCCCATTTTGTTTTGATTTTCCTCTCCCAACACGACTCAAAAGAAATGTGTTAGAAAAAGTTGTATATGTATAACCAGAAAAAATTAAATAAAAAAGAGCAATCCAAGAAAGCCAAGAAAATTAAGAAAAGAAGCAACCAACTTGAAATAGAGAATCAAGACTTAAGGAAAGAAAATACTTTCTTAAAAACTAAAATTGGAAAAGAGGAAGCTAATGACATCTTAAGACACTAAGAATCATAAAACAAAATTAAAAGTTTGAAAAATAGAAGAGAAAATGAAACATCAGATAAATAACTAATCTGGAAGACATATCAAGGAGAAATGATATAAAAATAGTAAATCTACCTAAAAATTATGATTAAAAAAGAATATTCATATAATATTAGAAGAAATTACAAAGAAAAATTGCCCTAAATTCTGGAAAAAGAAGGCAAAGAAGAAATAGAAAAAAAATGCTCTCTTAAAGGAATCCCAGGAGGAAAACTTAGAAAATTTCTTAGCCAAGTTTCAAAGCTCCTAGGTTAAGAAGAAAATATTGGGGAAGCAACAAGAAAATATACACTTAAATATCATGGGAGCCACAATAAGGATTATTCCAGACCTATCAGATGTAGAAGAAATATTGGTCTGGCAATATTATATTCCAAAGAGCAAGGGAGCTAAAGTTACAACTAAGGGTAACTTACCCAGCAAAGTTAAGTATTATTCTGAGTGAAAATTAAAAAAATATAGACATTTAATGAAATGAAAAAAATGGAGAGGAGAGAGAGAGACAGAGGAAGACTGAGACATACACAGAGAGACAGAAACAGAAAGAAGAAAGAAAGAGAAACACATAGAGACAGAGGTGGGGGGGGTGGCAGGGGGAAAAGACAAAGGCAGACCAAGAGACAGAGATGGAAAGGAGAGAAGAGAGAGAGAGTAAGGAAGGAAAAAGGAGGGAGGAAGGAAAGAAGGAAGGAAGGGAAGAAGGGAGGAAGCAAAGAAAGAAGGAAGGAAGATCAGAATTCAAATCTGTTTATCCTATTTCCCTTCAATTTTCCTGTAAGGTAAAATAGATTTATCTAACTAATTTACTATGCATATTATTTCCCCCTTGATTCAATGTCAATGAAAGTAAGGTCCAGTGTTCCTCTTCAACTCCCCCATCTTCACCTCCAATGTAAATTTTTTTTTCATGCCTTGTTTATATGAAATAATTTACTTCATTATAGCTCATCCTTTCCTCTGATCCCAGTGCACTCTTCTTTCTCATCCCTTCATTTTTGTTTCAGATAATCATCACATTATATTCAACTTTCACCTGTGTCCTCTGTCTATGTACATTCCATTTAACTGACCCAAAAATGAAAAAATTCTTAGGAATTACAAATATCATCTTCCCATGTAAGAAGGTAAATAGTATAATTTTATTGACTCTTTTATGCTTTTCCTTTCTTGTTTACCTTTTCGTGTTTCTCTTGAGCACTATATTTGAAAGTCAAATTTTCTATGCAACTCTGATATTTTCATCAGAAATGATTGAAAATCTTCTATTTCACAGCATCCTCTAAAGGATTAAACTCAATTTGTCTAGGCGGGAGATTTTTTGCTTATAATCTTAACTCATTTGCCTTTCAGAATATCATATTACAACTCCTTTAATATAAAAGCTACTAGATCCTGTTTTAACCTGAGTATGGCTCCATGATTTTTGAATTGCATCTTTGTGGTGGCTTGCAATATTTTCTCCTTGAGCAGGGAACTATAGAATTTGGCTGTAATATTCCCGGGATTTTTCATTTGGGGATCTCTCTTAGAAAGTGATAAATGTAATCTTTCCATTTTTATTTTACCCTCTGGGTCTAGAATATCAGGACAATTTGATAATTTCTTGAAAGATTATATCTATGCTCTTTTTTTTTAATCAAAGCTTTCAGTGTGTTAATTCCTACCTTATCTCTCCTTGATCTATTTTCTAGGTCAGTTGTTTTTTCAATGAGATAGTTGACATTTTATTCTATTTTCCATATTTAAAATTTTTGTTTTATTGTTTATTGGAGAAAAAACATGGAGAAAACAGCTCATGGAGCTCATGGAGAAAAACAGCTTCCATTTGCTTAATTTCAATTTTAAAAGAATGATTTTCTCCAGTGAGTTTTTATATCTCTTTTCTCATTTAGCCAACTGTGCTTTTTAAGGAGTTCTTCTCTTCATTGGATTTTTGGGCCTTTTGTCACATTTTGCCTATTCTGTTTTAAAAGTTGTTATTTTCTTCAGTATTTTTATGCCTCTTATTACTAAGCTTTTTTATTACTAATGCTTTTTTCATGATTTTCTTGAATCACTCAGTTCCCCTCAATTTTTCCTTTATCTTCCTTTTTTGATTGTTTAAATTCTTCTTGAACTGTTCTAGTTATTCTTTTTGGGTCTGACATCAATTCACATTTTCTTTGAACTTTCAATGTAGGTTTTGATCTTTACTGTCACTATTATAAGTTTCTCTGATCTTTTTTTTTATATTTGCTTATTTTTTCCAACTTATTTCATGACTTTTTTTTCTCTTTATGTTAAAGTTGAGTTCTGCTCCTAGGGTAAAGGACCCCAAGCTGTAAATTTCTATACAGCTTGTTTTCAAAGCTAATTCTGGGAGTCTGTAAGTTTTTAGTTCTTCCAAGATGGTATAATATAAGGAGAATCATTTACCACATTCAACCTCACTCTTTCCTTTTCAAGTATATCCTCTGATCTGTGAAGGATCAGAAGCACTCTTTTATACCCTACAATTATGACTAGTGTTTTCTATCCTCTCTGGCTGTTGTGCTAAAACTTCTCAACCTGAGACTGTGACCTAGGATTGCAACTCTTATTTACATATGGATAATATGACAGAGACCTACCTCCAGTGCCAGCAAAGGGCTCCTACAATCTCTTTCTGACTAGATACTCAAACCCTTACCATTTGTATACTGAGAAGTCTGGAAACCTTTGCTGTAGCTGTCAATTTAGTCACCTCTAAGGTTTGCTGGAGCATGCCATATGCTGGTATATTTTCTGGACTGTGGTCTACTCTCATCTTGTTGCAACAGGTCTTTCCTGTCAATTTTCTGGGTTGTTTTGGATTGGAAAATTGTTTCACCCTTTTTTTTCTGCCACTCCAGAATTCATTTTGATGAATTATTTAAAAAATTTTGGAGGAAAATTTTGAAGAATTCTGGTGAATACTATCTTTTCTCAGCCATCTTGGCTATCAGGAATGCTATTCTATGGAGTCTAACAGAGCGATGCATAGAAAATGGAGAATTAAAGATGGTTAGATATTGGGATCAAGTGTGTTTTTCTCATTTGGGGAAGTAGACATGAAGCAAGCATGTTCAAAAGATAAGATATTCTTTGTTCAATACATACTTTTTGGAAAGATGGATACATCGATTAAGTTATATTAAAAAAAAGAACTTTTTAAAAAATAACTAAATGCTCAGAACTCATGTCCCTATTCTGTAATTAGATTACAATTTTTTTTCCAATGTCACACAAGCAAAATTTGATCCTGAATCCTGATTCTAGAGTTCTATTCATAACAGAATGATAATGCCGTCTACAAAAAGCCACTTGATAACTAAAGCAGTTAAATAAATTCACTAACAGGATTTAAAGTCTGTTAGGTAGACAGGGTTTTATAATATCATAAGTTAATTTTTTAAAAAGGCATTTCTGGGAGAAACTACTATTTCCTTTGGTTTTTCCAGTTTTAGAAAACTTTATCAAGAAGTTACACACACACACACACACACACACACACACACACACACACACACATACACAATTGGCTCTAGATTTCTTCTCTGGAATTAAGAAAAACAAATTCAGTTAGTCCCTACTTCACATAACCTCTGTTTGTTTGTCTAAATAAAGCTATCATATCTCTCCCTCAAAAACTTTTTCATAAGTGAAATAGTAAAATTGTCACTTAAATCATTTTTTTAGGCTCATAGTCCATGTGTCTTTATATGTAAATAAAGTAATAAATTCTAATATTCCTGTTTCACTAGAGTGTAGAATAGATAGTAGAGACTAGTATAAAATAAAAATTAGAAAACCTGAGATAGAGGAATGATAATGATAATAACAAAGATAAAGATTGGCTAAAAAAAATTAGAGCTGGGAAGGTAGTGCCATAGATAGTCCTAGATAGAAACTCCAGACATAAAGTGGGAGTAAAAACAATTCACTCACAGATTTAAAAGTTCCTTAGAAAAAAATGCACTTGCTACTTATTTCTGTGATATTCCAAAAAGCATATATAATGCATTAGAAATGCTAGAATAAGTTTTCTTTCCCCTCTCTGTCAAATATAACATTTTCTACTGGAGCAATGAAGAGAACTGATTGTAAATCTTCCCTCTAATTGTATGACTTCAAAAATTCAACCTTTCTGTACCTCCACTGTCCCATATATAATGTGGGGGCATAACATTTCCTTTGCAGAGTTATTTTATCAAATAATATATGTAAAGTACTTTTTCAATTCTAAATGACAACATAAATGTCACCTATCATTATTATTAATACTAGAAAAAAATCACTCCATTATTTAGTTCAAAGATCGATTTTTTAATGTGGCTACATATGCAAAGGGAAACTAGAGGGCTAGGCCTGGATTCAGAAAGACTTATTTTCCTGATTTAAAATCTGGCCTCAGACACTGCTTTCTCAGTGTCTCAGACCACCAGTCAGACCCTGAACAAGTCACCTTCCTCTTTGCCTCGGTTTCTTCATCTGTAAAAATGAATTGAAGAAGAAAATGGCAAATATTCCAATATCTTTGCCAAGAAAACCCCAAAGGGTATCATGAAGAGTCAAACACAAATGAGATAATGATGAAATAATAACAGTTGCAATGACCCTCGATGTCTTCCTTATCTATCTACTATATTTTTATATAATTTTGTATATTTTTGCCAGATTTCACTTGCATAAAAATATTGAGATTCACTAATAATAAGTCATTCACTACCCTACACCCCACCCCATCCTACTTCTAAATAGTCTTGAGCATAAACCACCTTGATATAATGGAGTGGCTATAAAATATTTATATTTCTAAGTAAAACCAGGCAAAACACTTGCCATATATTTCTATCAATCAATAAGTTAACACTTATTAAATACATTCTATGCTTTAGACACTATGTGTAAGCACTGGAGATATCAAGAAAGTTTCATATTATAGATATAGATACAGGTATGTATGTATGTATACATATATACATATTATACATGTGTATATAATATGTATTTTTGTATGTATAATTCCTGACCTTGAGAAGCTCACATTCCAAGAGGAAGGTAACATGCAAACAATTATGTACAAATATGACATATACAATAGAAATAGAAAGCAGACATAGAGGAAGGGACAAGCAATAGGAAAGGGACAAGGAAGTCCTCTTACAGAAAGCAAAATTTGACCAGTGAAATCAATAGGCAGAGAGATAAAGAGGATAAACATTATAAATGCTATAGAGTTAGAAGATGGAGTGACATGCTTGAAGAATAGCAGGAAGGGGACAGTGACATTGAATCAGAGAATACATGGAAAGGACTAAAGAGTGAGAAAAATAAAAAGTGAGGAAGGAGTCAGGTAAAAGTCTTTCAAAACAAATTCAAGACTTTACATTTCATCCTATAGGTACTAAGGAACCATTGAATTTTATAGAGTAAAAAAAGGATTACATGATCATAATTACACTTTAAGATCATTTGGGCATTTTAGTAAAAGGTGAACAGGAATAAGGGGAGATTTGAGGAAGGAAGATAACACAGAACGGTATTGTTATAGTGCAGAATAAGATAATGAGAGACTTAACTTAGATGGTGACTTTGTGAACAGAGATAAAGGGCAAAAATAAGAAATGATTATGAAGATAGAAAAATTAATTCTTGGTAACATATTGGAGATATGGACCAAGCATGAGAGAAAAATCAAAGATAGAGCAAGATCATGAACCTGGGTGATTGGGTTCATGATAATGATGCTCTCTAGAATAATGGTGAAGTTGAAAAGAAGTGAGGGTTGTTGGGGGAAGGGAGAGAAATAATGAGCTCTAGTTGAGACATTTTTCATTTAGGTGCCTTTGGAAAACCCTGTTTGAGATGTGAGATTGGAGTTAAAGAGAGAGGTCAGACTTAGACACATAGATCAGGAAATCATTTGCCTAGAAATGATAATTGGGCCATGGAAGAAAAGAGCCTTGGGAGAGATCCTGATTTGTAGGTATGATCTAGAATCTAGATTCTAGCAAAGAAGACCAAGAAGGAATAGACTGATAAGGGGAGAAACAACAGAGAACACTGTCCAAAAAGAAAAAAAAAACCTAGAAAGGAGAGAATATCTGGAAGAAAAAGATGATCAATAGTGTCAAAGATTGCAGAGAGGTCTAGAAGAATGAAGAATAAGAATTTAGATTTCTCAATTAAGAGATCATTGGCAAATTTAGAGAAAACACTTTCATTGAATAATGAAGTGAAAGTCAGATTGCAGAAGGTTTAGAAGAGAGTGAGAGAAAAGAAAGTAGAGGCATCAAGTGTAGACAGTTTTTCCAAGAAGCTTAGCAAGAAGGAGAGAAGAAATATGGAACAATTGTTTCCAAGGCTGAAGCAATCAATTGAAAAGTATTTGCTGTTTTTGCTTTTGTTTTTGTTTTCTTTTGTTGTTTTGTTTTGGGGATGGGGAAAATATGGACATATTTGTGGAGAGTAGGATAAGAGACAGTACACAGGGAGAGATTGAAGATTAGAGAGTGAGAATGATAGAGGGGGCAATCTATTGGAGAAAACAGGATACTTGCCAACTTTCTATGTAAAGGTTTAACTGTTCCAATGGTATAATTGAGTTTTCTCATTACATATTATAGAAAGAGAAAAAAGCCTTTGAACGTCTTATGAATCAATCCTTCTTTGCTTATGGAAACTAAAATGAATGACAGTAAATTCTAAGTATTGCCAAAATCTGAAACACAGGCATAAGTAATAATAACGGATGTCTACAAAGGAATTAAACTTTGCAAAACTCTTTCCATTCATTAACTTACTTTAGCCTACAAGCAACCCTATGTAATTGATTCTACAGGCATTAACTCCATTTTGCAGATAAGGAATCTGAATTTAAGCAAGATTAAATGATTCAGTGCTGTCAGAAGTGGTGGGATTTGAATTCAGCTCTTCCTCTCACTAAATTATGGATCTGCTTCATTATGCTGCCACTTAATGACAGCAAAAATGGGATAATTTCAGTAACAGGTTCTAGAATGGTATACAGAATCCAGGAGCCTGTTAGGCAAAGAGGCTTTAATCCTCACAATGCCCCACATTAAAATTCTTTTGAAAAGGCACTCCTGGAAGGGAAATAACGCATTCTACAAAGAGAAAATGAGATAGACAGGGAACTATTCCCCCCACCCCCTCTATAATTTCCCTTACTATGCGCTTTCTGATTTTACAGCTTGATATGTTCTGAACCTTTTAGGCAAGTGGAGGTTTCTCATTTCAGCCTAACTGCTGTTAATTTTTTCCAAATGTGAACATTGCAAATAAGGTCTGGTAACCATCTTTGTATTGAGCTGATAATAGGAACAGAGCTGATCGCCATCTGGTTTGGTTCAGAGTACAACTTGCTGCCTAATACTGCAGAATTGGAGTTGGAAGCCCCCTGCGTTTCACAAATGCCAGGAAAAAAAAATTTAAACAGTGTTTGCCTATAGTCATGTGTCATTATTTATTGCTCTATAGGTTTGCTAAATATGGAATATCACATTACTAATTTTGGCAAATTCCAGGCCACATAAACAGGCCCAAACCTCTTAACATAAATTATGCCAGAGTTGCCTAATGATAATTAAAAAAAGTCATAGTGCTGGCTTTCCAAAGTTATGATGGGGAAAAAAAAAAAACATTTTAGAAATAAGAAACGAAATCTGAAATTGGTTTCTTGTTTCACCTTCCCTTACCAGCATGACTGCTGCAGCTATATTAAAATATACTATATAGCACATTATGAATAAATTGGAAAATCTGATTAATCTGGAAGTACTGGTGATTTTTAAAAATGGATTCTTGACTCTCAGTGAAGCGTTTTACCAATATAGAAGAATTACTTGAATGCTGGTGGCAATTCAGACTTATATGAAACAATTTTACCTTTGTTAGGCAATGTTCTTTGACTACCCATATCAACAAATGGCTAGAAATGTGCCTACTACTTTGCAGGCAGTTGCAGCAGTACTAGGGATTCTGAGATTTAAAGGGGGCTCAAGAAACCTATCTGAAAGTCACAGCAGCAGGGCTTAAGGTGACAGCCTACTAGTATTTCTAAGTTTTTTTTTTCATTTAACAAAGAAAATTTATAGATTCAATAGATATATCTAAGATATCATTAAATAGCTAAAATTTAATTATAATACCCATTTAGAGAAATCCTC
Source organism: Antechinus flavipes (assembly GCF_016432865.1). Lineage (NCBI taxonomy): Eukaryota > Metazoa > Chordata > Mammalia > Dasyuromorphia > Dasyuridae > Antechinus > Antechinus flavipes. The sequence goes on along the minus strand of NC_067398.1, from coordinate 595,694,096 downwards.
TGAACTTCCAGGAGATACTTATTTTTTGAAGATCATTTACTCATGTACCTCTTGGCTTCACAAATAAATTTTGCAAAATCTCAGTAGGCCCCAGGTAGCTGTTTCCTTTTTCTTTCTACAGGGTGTAAGTATTGCCAAAATATGTTCCTATATGTAATGTATATAGAAATTCTTTTGCTTTCTGACTAAAGAAGATAGAATCATTTCTGAGGACTTAAATTTATTGACAGCTATGACATTCTTCAAAAGATAGTTTGACATTTATTGAAATCAGGAAAACCATGTTTGGATTCTATAATTGATATTTAGATGTCTAATCCGAGTAGCTTCACCACTTTCTGCCTCAGTTTCCTCAGATTGAAAATAGAAATATTTTTTTTCCTACTTGGATCATATCATTTTTGTGAACAAAGTGATCTGTAAACCTGAAAGTGAAATTAATTAATGTGAATTATAAGTGCTCCCATCCTATTAGAGAAGATTAGGCTTCTTTTTTCTAAATATTTAAAGTCTATTTCCCTGAAATGACTTGGGTGTTTAATATAGTTTATTGAATTAGGTTAAATTATATTGAGGGCTGGGACAGGTCCAGAAATGACCTATTACTTCTCAAAAATTCTACATAGGCAAGAATACATTCATATCAATCTAAAAAAAAATGAAGATATATCACATTTTCAAAGATTTCCCAAGAAAAAAGATGTAATGAATGTATTTACTGTCAAATGAAGGAAGACTTTGGGTTTGAATTCCACCTCTGCCACTACTGCTACACTTAGCCCCAGCAAAAAATAAAAAATGTACTACACCTGATATTCCAAGAGACTCAAACCAAGTCAACAAGGATTTATCATGTGTGAATTGTTTGATCTTTCTGAATCTTGAGGTTCTTAGCTGTAAGATAAGAGGGATGGGAATAGATAGCCCATGAGATTCCTTCTAGCTCTATGATCCTATCTTTTGGCTCTCTGAAAATTCCATCTAGTCTCAAGATTCTATGCTTAACTAATTTTTAAAGCCTTACCATCACATTTTCCTTTGGCCCATACTTTTCCCAAGGCACCTTTTTCTCATTTCTCAGAGGGAAAAAAGGATTACAGAATGCCTAAACATGTTTAATTGTGTACTTAAGCCACATTTTCCTAAAAATATAAGAAATATTTTTGGTTTGAATTTTTTTCTACTTTCTGTTCCTAAAATTTCATTCTGTTTAATTTCTTCAGGAGTGTATTATTATTTATTGTTATTGTTTGCTTCCTTACTCCTAGTTCCAGAACACACACTAATAGGAGCAATTCCTTTAATACTCTTGTGAAGGAGCTTGCAAATAACCCAGAATGGAAGAATTAGTCAACATATTGCAGACCTAATGAGAATAAGGCAGCAGGCCCAAAGAGAAACTTAATCTATGCTTTTCTTCCTTTCTAAGCCCAATCTCATCTGTTCTCAAAAGCTATACAAGGTTCCTGGCAAGTGCTTATTTATATCCAATCACTTGCCAAGTCTCATTTCTACTATTATAACATCTCATGCCACTTTTCTCCTCTGACACGATTACCAACCTAGAACAGGTCTTCATTATCTCTTGCCAGAGTATTCCAATATTCTGTACTGATTTGTTTCCTTGCTACAACTCTATTCTCGTTCCAGTCCATTCAGCTGACAAGTTGATCTTCCTAAATCACAAAGTCTGACCAGTCACCACATTATTCAGTTAACTCCAGTGGTTTCTTATTGCCTCCAGGATCAAATATAAAATGCTCTGTTTGGCTTTTAAAGCCTTTCATAACATGTTGCTGTCTTACCTTTCTTTTTACACCTTATAATCTCCTTCCCCTTCTCTTGCCCCCTACATTGCCTCATGCCTTAAATTTTTCCACACTCTGAATTTCCTTCAACTTTCAGCTTCAGTCCCATGATTTACAAGAAGCTTTTCCAAATTTCCTTTCATCTTAGTTTCTTTTCACTGAGATAAGTACCTAATTTATCCTTTCAATATCTTCTTTATATATAATTGTTTACAGATGTCTCCCTGACTATATTGTGAGCTCCTTGAAAGCAAGAACTGTTTTTGCCTATCTTTGCATCCTTTGAACTTAGCACAATGTCTAGAACATAGTAGATAACTGATAAATCTTGTTAGCTTGATTTCCTAGGAATTGAAGGTACAATGCACTTTTCATTTTTTGCTCTGCTTAAGGGTGGTGTAGTGGAAAGATTGCTAGACTCTGGGCCAGAAGATCCAGGTTCTTCCAATCTCATTCTCTAAACTATGCGACGTTAGATAAATCATTAATTTTTGTGAATCTCAATTTCTTTATCTCTAAAATGATAACTGGATGTGATAGTCTCTGATGGCTTTTCTAGCTCTAAAATTCCATGGTTCAACTGGAAATTTTGATTTTTCTTTGGGAAAGAAATGTGGATAATAATCTGACTCTGGAGAATTTTAAAAAATATGATACATCAATTATCAGTATAAATTGTGGCTTGGCACTGTGTGGGATAGGGTGCTAGACCTCTTCACCCAAACTGACTACTCAGAGGCATCTTCAGATACAAACAGGAAGCATTTATTTGGTCCTTGCAAGGAGAGGTCCAAACATACCAGCTAAGCAGACCCAGAGCCTCTCAGCTCCCATCTCCCAGCATTGGGTGTCTAGCTGTGAGTTGGAAATGTTGAATTGGTTAAATAGCAAAAGACTTGGGTTCATTGGATGGCCTGAAAAGGAAGTAATCTTTGATTAATGATCAGCAATGCTATCTACTTCTTGTGGGTCATGTAACTTCCTGAAGTTTAGGTGTCTAACCTACTTCATCCCATAACTTTTAAAGAAATCTTCACCTAATCCCATTCACTCCCTCCTCTTTATTTTATGTTTGAAGATTTCTCACACCAATCTTGATATTTTTTTTCCATTAGGACATCTTCATTATCTAGGTCTTCAGGCTGGTCCCTCTCTTCAATATCAACTGTAACCCAACTTCTATATTTAGAACCAACACTCCAATATCAGTGGAAGCTTTTAGGAACTGTTTTAGCTAGAAATCTTGAACCACTCTAGTGATTAAGTGCATAAGCAAGTGGGTAACAGGATATTGCTGCTTAAAACAATGAGCAGCAATCAGAGACTCTGCTTCCACCCACTCCTGTTATCTATCTTGGAGACCCTTTCATCACAGACCAACAGATTGGCATCTGGCAGCCACAGAACTACAGCACTGTGGAGGACTAGGATCCTCAGGTCCATTGTTACATCATTCCCACCTCAAGCAGTCCAGACTCAAATTCATTTGGTACAAAGGGATGAAGTTCACATCTTCTGGAGCTGCTTCAGGCTGACAAGGGGTGCAGAATTGGCCCTGCTTAGTGGGGTCCAGACTGAAAAGGGAGACAAGTGATTTATAGGCCACACTAATAATAATTAGTGATTATAGTCACATTAGTTGACCAAATAGCTGGAATTTCATGGCTTGGAGTCTGAAAGAAACAACTCACAAATAAATTTAAAATGCAATGACTAAATATGAATAAAAGAAAAAGAATAAACAAAAATGGAATTAATATGGCAGTTACTAGGGATAGTAATCAGGAACCCCACCCAGAGGAACACTTGGGGGGAGATGAGTCTATTATGAATGTCTCTCATCCAGACAGTTTTTCCTGGAATACCAAAGCATGCTTTCCCCAAATTCCTGCTTTTGTTTCCTCAAAGGAATGGGGCAATGGGTGGAATATTGTGGCCTTAAGTGAACATGAGTTCCTTTAGCAAACATTCTAGAGCCTTTTTAACAATCCTTTCAGAACTTACTTGCTATATGGGAGCTATATGAGAAAATGCAGGAGTTAGGATTTGAGGAATTAAAGGTGACATGGTCAGAGGCAAACAAGCAGCAGCATGGGCAGCTGAATCTTCAAGTCTGTTTCCCTTGGCCTGAAGTGAATCCCCCTTCCTTTACAAAACATAACAGAAACCTCTCTAGGTTCATGGACAGCTTGCAGTAATTGTTCCTTTGTGTACTTAATGGAGAACTGCTTGGCCATCAAAAATCCCCTTTCTTTCCATATAGCCCTCAAGATCTTGCAAAACATGAAAAACATACTTGAAGTCAGTATAGATATTTATTCTCATTCCTTTTCCCAATTCTAAAGCTTTTATATAGGCAAAAATGTTCTGAATCTGGGACTTCCAGCCAAGATGGCGGAGAGGACACACACATCTATTTAAGGTCCGTCTTTTTCTCAGAAAAATTTTTTCATAACAAGGCCTTGGAATTAGTGCTTGACTGAAAAAACCTACAAAAAATTACCAACAGAAGATAGCCTCAAAAGTCGCCAGAAAAGGTCTATTTTTGCTCACAGGTGGGAACACTTAGATCAGGTGCAGACTGAAAACAGGCAGTGGCAGCACAGCAGACAGTTAGAGTACAGAAGACAGCTCACACTAAGCAGACCTGAGGGGAGAGGGGTATGATCTCAGCTGTTTCTGTGGGGAGAACTTTACCACAGTGTGGCTACTTTGCCCTGGCAGCAAGCCAGTAGATCAGCAGAGAAGCTGTAAACACAGAAGGTAAAGACCATAACCCCAAAAAGCTAGATTCTCTCAGAACCTGGCCACACCCACCCGGAGTGTCTTAGCACGCTCTCAGAGTGTCAAAGCACAGGTGCAGCACAGCCTGCTAGTGCCTCATTGCTGCCCCCCCACAGTCTGTAGAGGAAGCTTAGTAAGACCATCCAGCCCTCACCCAAAAAAAGCAGACCACATTTTTTTTTTGGGGGGGGGGGGTTGTTAGTTTGTTTTCTTTGATTCTTCTTTGACAAAATGAGCAAAAAATTAAAATGGATGCTAACTATAGATAGCTTCTATATGGATAGAGAACAAACTTTAAATCTTGAGGAGACTAAAAACAGAGTGTCACCAGATGAATCCCCAAAGGGGGATATGATCTGGTCCCGAACACACAAGATTCTCATAGAAAAAAATTAAAGCTCTCATAAGAGAGCTAGAAGAAAAATGGGAAAAGGAAAGGGAGGCTTGGCAAGAGAGTCTAAAGAAGTCATCCCACTCATTTAAAGATAGAGTGGATAAAGAAATCAAATCCTTGAAAAACAGAATTAGTGAGTTGGAAAAAGAAAATAGCTCTTTAAAAAATAAAATTGGCAAAATGGAAAAAAATTCCATAGAACAAAACAACTCACTTAAAACTTCAAATGGACAATTAGAAAGAGATATTTTAAAAAGTGATTGGAGAAAATAATTCATTAAAAATCAGAATTGAACAAATGGAATTGAATGACTCGAGGAGACACCAAGAATCAGTCAAGCAAAACCAAAAAAAAAAAAAAAAAAAAAAGATTTTTTTTTGGAAAAAATATCAAATACCTTCTTGGGAAAACAACAGACCTGGAAAATAGATCTAGGAGAGATAATCTGAGAATTATTGGACTTCCTGAAAAATATGATGAAAAAAAGAGTCGTGACACTATTTTCCAGGAAATTATCAAAGAGAACTGCCCAGATGTTATAGAAACAGAGAGTAAAATAGACATTGAAAGAATTCATTGATCACCTACTGAAAAGGACCCTAAAATCAAAACTCCAGGTAACATAGTGGCTCAATTCCTGAACTATCAGACCAAGGAAAAAATACTACAAGCTGCTAGAAAAAAATCATTCAAATATAGAGGAGCCACAATAAGGATTACACAGGATCTAGCAGTATCCACATTAAAGGATCAAAGGGCCTGGAATCTGATATTCCAAAAGGCTAAGGAACTTGGTATGCAGCCAAGAATAACTTACCTAGCCAAAATGAGCATTTTTTTCCAGGGAAGAATATGGACATTCAATGAAATAGGTGAATTTCATCTATTTCTGATGAAAAAACCAGAACTAAATAAAAAGTTTGATATCCAAATATTGGACTCGAGAGGAACCAAAAAAGATAAAAAGAAATCTTGGGAACTAAATTTCTCTTATATATAAAGAACACATGTGTAATTTGTTCTAGAAACTATAGGTGGAAAGGAAAGGGTATAGTGGAGAGTACTACATCTCATGAAGAGGCAAAGGAAACCTATTATTTCTGAGAGAAAGAAGAGAGGGGGATGAACATAATGTGTATCTTACTCTCATCAGAATTGGCTTAAAGAGAAAAATATTAGACATATTCGATTTACAGTGAAACTTCCACCACATTGAAAAGTGGGACGGGAAAAGTGAAAAGGGAAGGAGTAAGCTAAGCAGAAGGGAATACAGAAATTGTGAGGAAAAGGGGTAAGAAAGGGGGAGGAACTCTAAGGCGGGGGGAGGGATACTAAAAAGGGAGGGCTGTGAGAAGCAAGTGGTGCTCACAAGCTTAATACTGGGAAGACGGGTAAGGGGGAAAGAAGGGAGAAAAGCATAAACAGGGGTTAACAAGATGGCAAGTAATATAGAACTGGTCATTTTAACCATAAATGTGAATGGGGTAAACTCCCCCATAAAGAGGAAGCTGTTAGCAGAATGGATTAAAAGCCAGAATCCTACAATATGTTGTTTACAGGAAACACACTTGAAGCAGGGAGATACATACAGGTTAAAGGTAAAAGGTTGGAGCAGAATCTACTATCCTTCAGGTGAAGTCAAAAAAGCAGGGGCAGCCATCCTTATCTCAGATAAAGCTAAAGCAAAATTGATCTAATTAAAAGAGATAAGGAAGGGCACTGTATCTTGCTAAAGGGTAGCATAGTTAATGAAGCAATATCAATATTAAACATATATTCACCAAGTGGTGTAGCATCTACATTCTTAAAAGAGAAATTAAGAGAGTTGCAAGAAGAAACAGACAGCAAAATTATAATAGTGGGAGATCTCAACCTTACACTTTCAGAATTAGATAAATCAAACCACAAAATAAATAAGAAAGAAGTCAACGAGGTAAATAGAATACAAGAAAATTTAGATATGATAGATCTTTGGAGAAAACTAAATGGAGACAGAAAGTAGTACACTTTCTTCTCAGCAGTTCATGGAACCTATTCAAAAACTGACCATATATTAGGACATAAAAACTTCAAATTCAAATGCAGAAAGGCAGAAATAGTAAATGTATCCTTTCCAGATCATGATGCAATGAAAATTACATTCAATAAAAAGCCAGGGGGAAATAGGCCAAAAAATAATCGGAAACTAAATAGTCTCGTACTAAAGAATGGTTGGATGAAACAGCAAAAATTAGACATAATTAATAACTTCACCCAAGAAAATGATAATAATGAGACATCATACCAAAATGTGTGGGATGCAGCCAAAGTGGTAATAAGGGGAAATTTTATATCTCTAGAGGCCTACTTGCATAAAATAGAGAAAGAGAAGGTTAATAAACTGGGCTTGCAACTAAAAATGCTAGAAAAGGAAAAAAATATCCCCCTTCCCCCCCAAGTCAAACACTAAACTTGAAATTATAAAAATAAAAGGAGAGATTAATAAAATTGAAAGTAAAAAAGAAAAAACTATTGAATTAATTAATAAAACTATGAAAAAAGCAACAAAATAGATAAATCCTTAGTAAATCCGATTTTAAAAAGGAAAGAGGAAAATCAAATTGTTAGTCTTAAAAATGAAAAGGGAGAACTCACCACTAATGAAAAGGAAATTAGAACAATAATTAGGAGTTACTTTGCCCAACTTTATGTCAATAAATTCAATAACTTAAATAAAATGGAAGAATACCTTCAAAAATATAGCTTGCTCAGATTAACAGAGGAAGAAATAAATTGGTTAAACAGTACTATCTTAGAAAAAGAAATAGAATATGCTATTAATCAACTCCCAAAGAAAAAATCTCCAGAACCAGATGGATTTACATGTGAATTTTACCAAACATTTAAAGAACAATTAACTCCAATGCTATATAAACTATTTGAAAAAATAGGGATTGAAGGAGTCCTACCAAATTGCTTTTATGACACAGACATGGTACTGATACCTAAAGCAGGTAGGATGAAAACAAAGAAAGAAAATTATAGACCAATCTCCCTAATGAACATTGATGCAAAAATCTTAAGTAAAATATTAGCAAAAAGATTACAGAAAATCATCTCCAGGATAACACACCATGACCAAATAGGTTTTAAACCAGGAATGCAGGGCTGGTTCAATATTAGGAAAACTATTAACATAATTGACTATATCAATAACTAAATTAACAAAAACCATATAATCAACTCAATAGATGCGGAAAAAGCATTTGATAAAATCCAACATCCATTCCTATTAAAAACACTTGAGAGTATAGGAATAAATGGACTTTTCCTTAAAATAGTCAGGAGCATATATTTAGAACCATCAGTAAGCATCATGTGTAATGGGGATAAACTGGAACCATTCCCAGTAAGTTCAGGAGTGAAACAAGGTTGCCCACTATCAACATTACTATTCAATATTATATTAGAAATGCTAGACCTCAGCCATAAGAGTTGAGAAAGGGATTAAAAGAATTAGAGTAGGTAATGAGGAAACCAAATTATCACTCTTTGCAGATGATATCATGGTATACTTAGAGAACTCCAGAGATTCTACTAAAAAGCTATTAGAAATAATTCAGAACTTTAGCAAAGTTGCAGGATACAAAATAAATCCACATAAATCCTCAGCATTTTTATACATCACCAACAAAATCCAACAGCAAGAGATACAAAGAGAAATTCCATTCAAAATAACTGTTGACAGCATAAAATATTTGGGAATCTATCTACCAAAGGAAAGTCAGGAATTATATGAGAAAAATTACAAAAAACTTTCCACACAAATAAAGTCAGACTTAAATAATTGGAAAAATATTAAGTGCTCTTGGATAGGCCTAGCGAATATAACAAAGATGACAATACTCCCTAAACTAATCTACTTATTTAGTGCTATACCAATCAGACTTCCAAGAAAATATTTTAATGATCTAGAAAAAATAACAACAAAATTCATATGGAACAATAAAAAGTCGAACATCTCAAGGGAATTAATGAAAAAAAATCAAATGAAGGTGGCCTAGCTGTACCTGATCTAAAATTATATTATAAAGCAGCAGTCACCAAAACCATTTGGTATTGGCAAAAAAATAGATTAGTTGATCAGTGGAATAGGTTAGGTTCACAAGACAGAATAGTCAACTATAGCAATCTAGTGTTTGACAAACCCAAAGACACTAACTTTTGGGATAAGAATTCATTATTTAATAAAAACTGCTGGGATAACTGGAAATTAGTATGGCAGAAATTAGGCATGGACCCACACTTAACACCGTACACCAAGATAAGATCAAAATGGGTCTATGATCTAGGCATAAAGAACGAAATTATAAATAAATTAGAGGAACATAGTATAGTTTATCTCTCAGACTTGTGGAGGAGAAAGAAATTTGTGACCAAAGATGAACTAGAGACCATTACTGATCACAAAATAGAAAATTTTGATTATATCAAATTAAAAAGCCTTTGTACAAACAAAAGTAATGCAAACAATATTAGAAGGGAAGCAACAAACTGGGAAAACATCTTCACATTTAAAGGTTCTGATAAAGGCCTCATTTCCAAAATATAGAGAGAATTGACTCAAATTTATAAGAAATCAAGCCATTCTCCAATTGATAAATGGTCAAAGGATATGAACAGATAATTTTCAGATGATGAAATTGAAACTATTATCACTCATATGAAAGAGTGTTCCAAATCACTATTGATTAGAGAAATGCAAATTAAGACAACTCTGAGATACCACTACATACCTATCAGATTGGCTAAGATGACAGAAAAAAATAATGATGAATGTTGGAGGGGATGTGAGAAAACTGGAACACCAATACATTGTTGGTGGAGTTGGGAACGAATCCAACCATTCTGGAGAGCAATCTGGAATTATGCCCAAAAAGTTATTAAACTGTGCATACCCTTTGATCCAACAGTGCTTCTACTGGGCTTATATCCCAAAGAAATACTAAAGAAGGGAAAGGGACCTGTATGTGCCTAAATGTTTGTGGCAGCTCTGTTTGTAGTGGCTAGAAACTGGAAATTGAATGGATGCCCATCAACTGGATAATGGCTGGGTAAATTGTGATATATGAATGTTATGGAATATTATTGTTCTGCAAGAAATGACTAGCAGGATGAATACAGAGAGGCTTAGAAAGACTTATGTGAACTGATACTAAGTGAAATGAGCAGAACCAGGAGATCATTATACACTTCAACAACAATACTGTATGAGGATGTATGCTGATGGAAGTGGATTTCTTTGACAAAGAGGCCTAACTGAGTTTCAATTGATAAATGATGGACAGAAGCAGCTATGCCCAAAGAAAGAACACTGGGAAATGAATGCGAACTATTTGCATTTTTGTTTTTTTCTTCCCGGGTTATTTTTACCTTCTGAATCCAATTCTTCCTGTGCAACAAGACAACTGTTCAGTTCTGCAAACATATATTGTACCTAGGATATACTGCAACATATTTAACATATATAGGACTGCTTGCCATTTAGGGGAGGGAGTGGAGGTAGGGAGGGGAAAAATCGGAACAGAAGTGAGTGCAAGGGATAATGTTGTAAAAAAATTACCCTGGCATGGGTTCTGTCAATAAAAAGTTATTATATGTATATAAAAAAAAATCTTCAAATAAAAAAAAAGAAATATTTATTTTAAAAATTAATATACATGTATAACCAGAAAAAATAAATAAAATGTTATAAAAAACATGTTTGTGAATCTATCTACCAAAAGAAAGTCAGGAATCATATGAGCAAAATTACAAAACATTTTCTACACAGATAAAGTCAGATTTAAATAATTGGAAAAATATTAAATGCTCTTGGATAGGTTAAGCAAATATAATAAAGATGACAATACTCCCTAAACTAATCTGTTTATTTAGTGCTATACCAATCAAACTCCCAAGAAACTATTTTAATGACTTAGAAAAAATAACAACAAAATTCATATGGAAGAACAAAAGGTCAAGAATTTCAAGGGAATTAATGAAAAAAAAAAAATCAAATGAAGGTGGCCTAGCTGTACCTGATCTAAAACTATATTATAAAGCAGCAGTCACCAAAACCATTTGGTATTGGCTAAAAAATAGATTAGTTGATCAGTGGAATAGGTTAGGTTCACAGGACAAAATAGTTAATAACTATAGCAACCTAGTGTTTGACAAACCCAAAGATCCCAACTTTTGGTATAAGAATTCACTATTTGACAAAAACTGCTGGGAAAACTGGAAATTAGTATAGCAGAAATTAGGCATGGGCCCACATTTAACACTGTACACCAAGATAAAATCAAAATGGGTCCATGATTTAGGCATAAAGAACGAGATTATAAATAAATTAGAGGAACATAGGATACTTTACCTCTCAGACTTGTGAAGGAGGAAGGGATTTGTGATCAAAGAAGAACTAGAGATCATTATTGATCACAAAATAGAAAATTTTGATTATATAAAATTAAAAAGCCTTTGTACAAACAAAACTAATGCAAACAAGATTAGAAGGGAAGCAACAAACTAGGAAAACATTTTTACAGTTAAAGGTTCTGATAAAGGCCTCATTTCCAAAATATAGAGAATTGACTCTAATTTATAAGAAATCAAGCCATTCTCCAATTGATAAATGGTCAAAGAATATGAACAGATAATTTTCAGATGATGAAATTGAAACATTTCTACTCATATGAAAGAGTGTTCCAAATCACTATTGATTAGAGAAATGCAAATTAAGACAACTCTGAGATACCACTACACATCTGTCAGATTGGCTAAGATGACAGGAAAAAATAATGATGAATGTTGGAGGGGATGTGAGAAAACTGGGACACCGATACATTGTTGGTGGAGTTGGGAATGAATCCAACCATTCTGGAGAGCAATCTGGAATTATGCCCAAAAAGTTATCAAACTATGTATACCCTTTGATCCAGCAGTGTTATTACTGAGCTTATATCCCAAAGAGATACTAAAGAAGGGAAAGGGACTTGTGTGTGCCAAAATGTTTGTGGTAGCCCTTTGTGTAGTGGCTAGAAATTGGAAATTGAATGGATGCCTATCAATTGGAGAATGGTTGGGTAAATTGTGGTATATGAATGTTATGGAATATTATTGTTCTGTAAGAAATGACCAGCAGGATGAATACAGAGAGGCTTAGAGAGACTTACATGAACTGATGCTGAGTGAAATGAGCAGAAGCAGGAGATTATTATACTCTTCAACAACAATACTGTATGAGGATGTATTCTGATGGAAATGGATATCTTCGACAAAGAGAAGATCTAATTCAGTTCCAATTGATCAATGATGGACAGAATCAGCTACACCCAGAGAAGGAACACTGGGAAATGAATGTGGACTACTTGCATTTTTTTTCTTCCCAGGTTATTTTTACCTTCTGAATCCAACTCTTCTTGTGCACAAGAGAACTGTATGGTTCTCCACACATATACTGTATCTCGGATATACTATAACATATTTGATATGTTTAAGACTGCCTGCCATCTTTCCCTTTACTCCTGCATTATGGGCACATAAATTATCTGACTGGCCAATTGCCCTCAGCCTTATTCTTCAGAAACTTGGGCTCCTGTTTGTATTTAGATGCCTCTCTTCAAGCCCATACATCACAGAGAGGGAGTCTGAGAGTCTGATCTCAAGGATGATCAGAGAAAACCCAGCCTGGCACCTGTCTTGAATCAGAACTCCAGTCATCTCTCTGGAAGTCACAGAATCTAAAACGAGTCTTCATAAACTGTGTGGGATGGGTGCTAGACCCCTTACCCAAAGTGACTACTCAGAAGCATCTTCAGACACAAATAGGAAGCATTTATTTGATCCTTGCAAGGAGAGATCCAAACACACCAGCTGAGCCTTTCAGATCTATCTCTCAGCTTTATGGTGAACTGGAAATGTTAAATTGGTTAAATAGCAAAAGACTTGAGTTCATTAGATGGACTGTAAAAAGGAAGTAACCACTGATCAATGGTCAGCAATGCTGTCTCTTTCCTGTGAGACACGTAACTTCCTGAAACTTAGGCCTAGGGTCTGATGCACTCCATCTCATAGACATTTTGAGAAATCTTTTGTTTTCTTACTCATTTACTTTCTTTTTTTGATCTGATTTCTCTTGTTCAGCAAGAGAATTGTAGAAAGATGTTTATATTTATTGGATTTAACATATATTTTAACATTGTTTTAACATATATTGAATTGCTCGCCAAGGGGGTGGGGGGAAGGAGGAGAAAATCTAAAATACAAGGTTATGCAAGTGTCAATGTTGTCAAATTGTCCATGCATATGTTTTGAAAATAAAACCTTTTATATTGAGAGAGAGGAAAAAAGAGAGAGAGAGAGCGAGAGAGAGAGAGAGAGAGAGAGAGAGAGAGAAATCTTCACTTGGTCCCATTCAGCCCCCTCTGCTACGGTGCTGAATGGATTTGATCCCAAATATTATCCCAAAGATTACTCTCTCTGAATCTGTTCCCTGCTGGTCTTGAACTGTGCTAGTTCTATACATAGGCACAGTTACTTTCTATTAAGTATTATAATTGTTAGTTCCGTTGACTTTTAAGTTCTTCACTAGTTAAGCCCCCTCCACAAATTCCATAGCCTTTGCAGGAAATGCTTGCTCACTGCAATAAGTTCCAGGCTTTCTTTCTGTGGTTCTTTTGGTACCATTTTCTTTCAGTTTTCCAGGGACTAGAGTCTAAGAAGCCTATTTACAATCACTCTTTAACCCTAGCCAGAGGCTAAAGGGTAATAGAAAGTTCTCATTTAAGTAATTCTTTCCTTTTATTGATGAATCAGAGTTCAGAATGTATTCAAAACTGTGCGTCTAACTAAGGAATATAGAGCAATAAAACCTATTATCTGTGGCTCCTCATTTACCTCCGAGTAAAAGCCCCATCCCTACTTCTCCTCGGTATTTTTGTAAAGGCTATATCCAGATTTCTTACCTATCTCCTTCCCTGAATAACAATACTTTGCTAAAAGATATCCTGGTTCCTCCCTTATCTTTATCTATCTCTCCAAAAGCACTCCAGCCTGCTGACTGAAACCTTAAATTTCAGTATATAAAAATTCTCTCAAAATTTTTTAGTCACCAAACTCTCTCAGAGGTTGATCTATTTGCTTTTAATGTTAATAAAGTCTTTTGTGAATACAAGAGAATCTTTTTGAATTCTTTCAAACCAATTAATGTTGTCCCACAGATCTCTTTTACTATCCTGACTCAGTTTCCCTGTCTTTACTCAGTTTCCCTAAAGTGTCCTGCCTTAGTTATCCTGAATTGTTCTGCCTCAGTTTATAATTGTTCTGCTCAACTACCCCTCCCTCTGAATCATGATGATCCAGATAAGGAGAAAGACCTTCTATTTTAGGCATCATCAGAATATTAGGTGCCTCTCCCCAGTCTGTAATCCCTAATAACCATAACAGTGGGTTGTTAAAAAGTTCTGTTAACTTGCCTGAAAGGGGTCATGTGCCTCTAATTAGGTAAAGTATGTAGCAATCAGAACTGGATTATTAGTCCCATGTTCCTGCTCTCAGCACCTTGATTCTGCCCCTGCCTCGGTCTACCCTCTGTGTCTGAGCCACCTACATATATGTCATTGAGAACTCACATTGTTTGCTGGATTCTTGTAGATGATAGTCTCATTCAGTTCTGGGACCAAACCATGGATCCATTTGGTTCCAGTAAGTCTCTCCCTTTTAAATAACCCAGATCTCTGGGTTCTTGGCCTATAGAGGCTGCCCTCTGGATTTTTTTCCTGAGTCTCCAGGAAAGAGAGCAGTTTTCAGCCACAACCATGCCTGAAGTTCACCAGGGGACACCTTCATTTTCAACCACTGAAGAGTAAGTCTGGATGTCTGTTTTAGGATATAATCTGATCTGTTTATCTGTTCTGTCTGTCTGTGCTGCATCTGGATTCTCAGAATTACAGGACACTGATGGGTGTTAAATTCTGAGTGGTGTCTACTGGTTGCAGTGTGGCACTCTGGCTGTCTTCTAAGATGCAGCTGGTCTGATCTGATTCTGAGTGCCTTTTTGGGTACATCTAGTTATATGTGTGTTAAATGTTTTTATGGAGTCTATGTCTGTGTGATCTGTGATCTGTGTTCTGTGTTCTGTGTGACTTGTCTATCTGTTCTGTTGGTTAAGAGCTATGCTAAAGTTTTAAGAACAATGACTAAGAAAATTGGGAATTGGTTATTTCAATGTTGCAACTGTACTTAATATGAAATTTACTTGTGATTTTAAATTTTTAACTTGTTGTTGGCTAACTACTTTTTTTCTTTGGAACAGTTTTCAAAGCCAGCTAATAGTATTTCCAAGGGAAAGAGCAATAAAACCTTACCTGATTCAAATTCAAGCCTACTCTAAACTGGGCTGGGCAGATTAGGCCTCTGAAGAACAAAAGAGTTTATGCTAAAATTGCTTTGGAACTCACACAGAAGAAAACATTTCATTAGGAATTTTAGGATGATTCTGAAATTATGGGAAATATTTTTACTATTGCCTTTGCATGCTGGATTTGTTCTTAGTATTCTTTTGGGCAGTTCTAAAATTGCAGGAAATAATTTTACGGTTGCCTATGCAGGCTAGATTTGGTTATCTTTGAGTATAAGAACAATGGCTTGTTAAAAAGTTCTGTTAACTTGCCTGAAAGAGGTCATGTGCCTCTAATTAGGTAAAGTATGTAGCAAGAAGGTCTGACTTTTCTGAAGGCCTCAACTCTGGCCAAAGTTGGAGCTCAGGAAAAGTCCATTGGGAATAATGGCCACATGGGACCAGAGGGAGAGAAAGAAACTATGCTGTTTAGTGAGATTCATTATTTGAAATATGATAGCAAAAGCAGTTTTATATTATTGGGAATTTAAAGCTTTATTTGATTGGATTTTAAGTTAAACCATAGGTTATTAAAACAAAATGCTAATAGTTTGCCTTGGGAGGTTGTGCCTGTATCTCCCTACTTAGAAGGTATGTTGCTTTCTAGAAATATTGGGCAATTTGTAAACTATGAGTTATGCATTAAAAATTTGTCAGCTTTGTTGGGTATATGTATAAGTTTTATGAAATTTGGTTCAACATTATGGCTCTCGAATACTTCAATTAAGATTGAGATTACAGTCATTTCTCCAAGACAGTGATCTGACAGGGTTAGAAATTCTATACATCCTTTCTGGGTTGGAAGAAAAAATTAATTTGATTCAGAACAACAGGGAAACAACAAAAGCAATGTCAATTATTAATCCACATGGCCCAGATTCCTGCCTTTATTATACAAACACAAAACAAAATTTAGCTATATTTTGGCCAATAAAAAACCTTGAGGTCTTCTGATACAAATCTTCTAAGAATTATAATAAAAGAAATTTAAGAACAGTTTTTAATGTTCAAGCTGAAGAAAGGAATGGCAAAGCACTGCAGTATCTTTGCCAAGAAAACCCCAAATGGGACAGGAAGAGATAGCCTTGACTGAAAAACTGAACAAATGAAAAAGGAAAGAATTTTCTTTTCAGCCTCAAAGCATTTATACACTGCTGACTATATTGCAGGAATTAGGCCTTGGGAATACAAATATTAGGAAATAATTCTAGTTCTCAAGAAGTTTACATTTCAACTGGGAAGAACTTTGTTTCTTCTAATGTATAATTCAGTGATACTAAGAATATATAAAATCAATCAGTGAACAATTCCCAGTTTTCTTTTAAGTCCCAACTGAAATCTTACCTTCTTCAGAAAGTTTTCTCCAATTCCTCTCAATACCAATGCTTTCTATCTATTATTTTCTATTTATCCTGTTTATACATACATACATACATACACACACACATATACATATATATGTTTTTGCTTTGTACATATTTGTTTAAATGTTATCTCTCCCATTTATTTGCATGTTCTTTCAAATAGAAACATTATATTTTGTTTTGTTTTTTGCTTCTTTTTCTATCCCTGGTGTTTAGCAAAGTGCCTGGCAATAATAATCATAAAACAAATATTTATTAAGTATCTACTAAATGCCATACAAAGTATTTTATAAATTTGAGTTTTAAGACAATCCTGGGAAATAAGAACTATTATTATCACTATTTTGGGTTTTATTATTGATGAGGCAGTAGCTTCTAGGAAGAAAGGAGCAATTTCTGAGAAATCATAAGGCTACTTGGCCTTGGGGGTGCCACAAACAATGCTGGCTGTCAGAAAACAATCTGTAGGTCAATAAGCCATAGAATTCAATGATGGGAGCTGCTCTATTTCTATTCAGTACTCTTCAAGAAGCCAAAGAATTCAATAATGGGTGCAACTCTGCCCAATCACTCCTCAGTTATACCTCTGAGCCATAAAATTAGCATATCAGTCACTTGAACCTGATCTTTGTTTCTCTTTCCTATAAAATTGTATTCTTGTTTCTGGCTCTTTTCTAAATACTCTTGGAACTTAGCCTGTGGTCAAGCAGTGTAATAAATCTTTGCCCCTTAATTTTGGAGACAAAATGATTTTGTGAATTCCTTCACCATATCCCCTCCACACTGACCTGGAGACTCTAATATTGTTGGGGTGTCTTCCACCTCAACATTTGTTGGCCTGCATTGGGAGTCCCAAATTTTATGTCCTCCTTCTTAAGGTAAGCCTCTTTTTGCCCCTGTCCGATAGCTGCCATACCCTAAGCACCTAGGAAGGCTTATCTGGATCATGTGGAGCTCCATCTTTGCAAATGTTCCTTGAGTAGGGATGCTTGTATTGAGATTGGGAAGGGACCCCAAAAGGTTGGGGGTCTCAGACTGGTGTCATGAACTGCCTCAAAAGAATTTTCAGGCTTGAATTCATAGGGGAAAAATTTATTGTAATTGCAATGCTGATTGAAGCAGGCTAAGTTACAAAAGAATTTAGCAAAGAATCTGGAGCAAGGAGACAAATTTATTCTGTTAATGTCATTGATGTGTTAATTTTATGGCCTAAAGGTAGAACTGAAGAGTGGTCTCAGGATTTGGTTATCACTGACCAGCAGATCTAGGACTAAGGCCAGAATGATAAGATTCAGGGTTGTGTCCCCAAATGATATTATAATCAATGAGGTTTGGCTCCCCTAGATTCCCAGTCAGGGAGCCAAATGATGAAGTTCAGGGTTGTCTCCCCAAATGATGAGATTTGGCACAAGACATGGAGCTATGGGAACCCTTTTTGTCAGCATAGAGGTCCTTCATAAAGGAATTTATGAACCCAAAAAGCTAGACTGGCAAAAAGAAGTTTATTATTGGCATTAGGAAGTTAGCCTTTGCTGGAATTCCTTAGTGGCAAAGTTCTGACAGGGGGATATAAAGTTTTTAGCAGAAAAATCCTATCCTAACAGAGAAAGTGAATAAGGTCTTGTTAGGAAAATAGGAGAGAGAGAGAAAGAGGGAATAACACTGAAGGAGAATATCATATCAGCAGGCAGAGGGTTGCATCTTATGCCAAGGGAAGAGAGAGAGAGGTTCCTTGGCATGACATATTAGGCCCTCTGCAAGGAGTGAGCCCCAAGTTGCCTCTTTTTATAATTGAACCTTGGCTAGAAGCTGGGGGCAGCTCTTGATGGGGGCTGGGAGCAGTTTGAGCTGGAATCAGAATAGAAAATGTTGGAATTGAATGAGTGTCTCTGGGCTAATTTCCAATTCAATAAGATTAGAAGTGGTCCTGGACTCAACCAGTCCCATCCAGATAACAGAATGAAAACCACTTTATCTTGATTCTCTGAAGCGGGGGAGAACTTAGTATTTCTCTCCAAAGTCAGAAAGAGAGAGAGAGAATTTTGGGGCTCCCCTCATCAAGAAGACTTTAGAATCATTGACAGAACAATAGCATTCTTAGATCAGAGGTTCTCAGGATCATTAATATATCTTCCCTAAAATCTAAGGAAAGAAATATTATCATCTTCCTAAGCCAGAAGACTTTTACAATCATTGATAGATTGCTAAGGTTGGGGGAGTGGGGATCTCCCTGGTGCTGATTCCCCTAGAAGGAATACTCCTTCACCTGCACTTGGAATTTCTTACCATTTTTTAGCAAAGTTCCTTCTTGAAAAATTTCTTACTAAGAAACCTTTGCCATCTTTTCACCTTCCCAGGGATGCCAGAAAAGGTGATGTACTATGGGACAAGGAATTCTAAGGCTCATGGCAAAGATGGAATACTTTAAGTCCATCCCTAAATCTACTGGACAAGAATTGAGAGTAAATACTGACCTAGATGATCCCCTTCTTTCCACTCTTCCAGGTACAAGGTATTGTTTATTTGCCCCCTCATGCAATCCTTATCAGAATGCCCAAGACACCCTACTAGAACCACTCCCTTATCAAGATCCAAAACTTGATAATATCCATCAATACTTCTTCAACTCACCACCCTTTCCAGGGGACCTGCACCTCTTAAGCCAGATTCTGAAATCTCCCATTCCTTCATCCCTCCCATAAAAGGAGCAGGATATCCTTTTCTCTCCCTCAGGATCCTGATTCAAACATCTCTTCTAAACTCTGCCTATTGAGAGAAGTAGCAGATTTTCAGGGTCGAATAGTCAGAAACCATGTTCTTTTTTCAATGTCAGACTTTTCCCAGCTTAAGTAAAAACTTGGCTGTATTCTGAAAACCCTATTAAATATACTGAGGGCTTTAAAGTCATCTCCCTCCAATTTGATCTTACCTAGGGAAATGTTAACATTATTATTTCCTCTTGCTACAACATAGAAGAGAAAAAGAAAATCTGGGATCTAGCTCAGAAGTTCGGGGATGATATGGTTGAGCCCTCCTCTGGTAGATATACTTCAGGGCTATTGTCATCCCTATCAAAGACCCTGCAGTATCAGGAAGGAAGCAGAGACAGAGAGAGAAGGGATCATTTTCTAATCTGCCTCACTGAAGGCATGAAGAAAGGAATTAAAAAGCAAGTTGATCATGAAAAATTTAAGTTACCTAAGGAGCTGAGAAAAATTCTATCCTCTTTCAGGGGTGTCTTGTAGAGATTCTAAAGAAATACACTCACTTTGACTCCATTTCTCCAGAGGGACCATTGTCTTCAGCATGCATTTTGTTAGTTTGCCCCAGATACTCAGAGGAAGCTGCAGAAGTTAGCCATGGGTCCCCAAACTCCCCAGAAACAGCTGTTGGAAATAGCCTTTGGGGTTTTATTGAAAACTTTAGGATCAAACTGCAGCAGAGGAGAATGAATGAAGAGCCAGGGCAGGGATTAAAGAACGGGCTCAAATTTTAGCCGCTGCCATTTCTGAGTTTGTGCTTCAGATACCATGGCCAGGGCCATTGGTCTTGTGACTGTCCTCAGAGGAAACCCCCAGGCCGGTGCCCTACATGCAAACAGGAAGGGCACTGGAAGAGAGACTGCCCTCAGTGAGGTCCAGGTGCTTTTTTCCAATGCCCTGTTCTCTGGTACCCTCAGGACCAGGAATGACAGTGCCCAGGATTCAGCTAAGCACCCCCTTACTCCCTCACTGATGACTGAACCCATGCTAACTTTGAATGTGTCAGATAAGTCCACTGAATTTCTTTTATTTACTTTATGGGAGCCTTGTATTCTGTCCTGCCCTGATACTCTGGGTCCACTTTCCTGCCCCTCCCCTCATAGAATGATGGGAATTGCAGGGACACTTAGGAACTGTTTTGAGACCTTCCCTCTGCCTTGCCAGTTGGTGACCTGTTGTTCAAATACTCTTTTCTTATCAGATCCTCCTGTCCTGCCCCCTTGTTGGGGCATGACTTAATGGTGAAGTTGAGAATCCAATTTTTGCTTCTCAGCCTTCTGGATGCAATTTTTGTGCTTCTCTCAAAGCCCTCCCATACTCCATCTGAAATCTGGGAGGAAGTAGATGCCTCTGTCTGGGACTAGTATTCCCTGGTGGGCTACTCATACCACCCCAGCTTTCATGTGCCTCTAGGATCCCAGTGTATTGCCTCGTAGGTGCCAGTATCACGCCAGAAGCCAGAGAGGGCATGTGACCCCAGATTGAAAAATTAAGAAAATCTAATGGGGAGTTCCATCTCATCCTAGTTTTTGTTGTTATCCTTCATTTTCTCCATTTAGTTGTTTTCTCTCCTCCTATTTGTGAGCTTTGTATCTTCCAAACTCCTGGCCACAAGCTTCCCAACCTGAATACCACTAGCTACCTAATACTAAAACTCAACACCCCCTGGATGCTGCTGCCAGCATCTTCAAGTCTCTCCTCCTCAACCTGGACTCAGACAGGGCCAGCTCTACACCCTTTGTTGGCCTGAAGCACCTCCAAAAGATGAGACTTACATTCTTTTGACCCAAATGAATTTGGGTTTCAATTGCTTGAGAGGGGAGTGATGAGGTGTAGCTCCCAAGAAGAATATAACAGTTTCTAAGAAATACTGAGGCTACCAGGTCTTGGGAGTGCTGCAAACAATGCTGGCTTTCAGAGAGCAATCTCTTGGTCAGTAAATCATAGAATTCAATGATGAGAGCTGCTCTGCTTCTATTTTATAAAGCTCCACCTACCACTCCTCAATTGTACATCTAAGCCATAAAATTAGCATATCAGTTACTTAAACCTGATATTGGTTTCTCTTTCCTATAACATCATCTTCTTGCTTCTGGCTCTTTGCTAAATTCCTTTGGAATTTAGTCTGCTGTCCAGCAATGTAATAAATGTCTGCTCCTTAAATTGGAGACAAACTGAGTTTGCAAATTTGCCATACCCACTACACAGACTTGGGGATCCTAATATTGTTGGGGTATCTTCTGCTTCAACATTATCACTAATTAGTTGAGTTGCTTGGGGATACACAGCTAGTAAGTATCTAATGCCTAATTTGAACTCATATCTTCCTGATTACAAGCCCAATGCTCTATCCATTGAGCTACCTAGTTGCCTATATGTCTTTAAGTAAACTGGACTGAAATTTTGAGTGCAAGAATTATACCATGTATCTCATGTTCTCCTATAGAATTTTATGTGATGCTAACTACATAGATGGAAGATTTGAAGGTCACTTTCTCTAGTGCATGGTTGCATTAGGAGTACCAATTATCATTTCATGGCTCTGTAGTTATAAAAAAGGAAGCTAACTATGACATGCTTTGGGGGACTTTTTAAGGAGTAAGTAGTTTGTTTTTAATAAATTCTTGATAGTTTGTTGACTATTATTTTGTTATTTAAGAAAACAGAGTAAAAAGGAATTTGTTTCTTTGAGCTTGATAGAGTGGAAAGAGCTTAAAGTATGGCACTGAGTTTGGAATCAGAAGCATGAGTTTCAAATCCTTATTCTGCTTCTTACTGTCTCTATAACCCTGGACAAGTCACCTACCCTTTCTATAATGATTCTGATCTAAAAGACAAATTTGAGACATCTAGTTTCTAATGTCAATTTCAGCTCTGGGATTCTGTCAAATGGCCTCTAAAATTTATACAGTAATACCATGTTTGAGTAAAGAATGTTTTAGACTTAGAGTCAGAAAGGTCCAGGTTTAAATTCCACCCTTTGTACTAGCTTCATGATCATAGGTAAAATCATCGTACTTTTCTACCACCTCTCTTATCTCATTTATAAAGGCAAGAATCCTATTAGATCATTGTGAAGGCTAGAGGGAAGATGATAATGAGTATTTCCTCATATAAAGATCTTTGAAAACTTTTAAAAGCCATATGAATGTTAGTTATTATTCTAGTGCTTTGATTATGTGCAACTATTTTGCATACATTTATCTCAGAAACATATTATACAGATAATTACTATTTTTATAGAGGATAGAAGTAAGAAAAAACAGGAAGTAAATGATAGTGAATTTGGACTTCAGGAATATTTTCCTATAGGAACATTGTTATATTTGGTAGCAAGCAAGTTTCCCAGACAAGTCTGCAGATTTAATTTATAGATGAAATTATATAGATATATAGCTATAGATATAGATACACACACACGCATATATTTATATATATACACACACACACACAAAAACACATGCTTACAACAAAAATATTTTCTAAAAAATATCATGAAGATCAGGAGAAATGAAATGACTTTCAAATAAATTAAATTAAACTACCTACAATGGATCAGATGTTGTACTACAAAGACAGAAAGAAAAACAAACAACAAAAAACCACTATCTTTAAGGAACATAAAAGATTCCTGGGTACTAAGGCACTGGAACCTGGAAGAGAGAAAGTAGATTTTGCAAAGAATCTTCTGGGGTGTTTCTAAGGTGCTTATTCAAGTAAATGGAACAAGAAGGTTCAGAAAGTGACAGGATGGGAAATTTCTTAAGTGGAAAATGGTACAGATATGGAATTGGTTTTAAAAAGAGAAACAAAAGAGAGGATTTTCAGAAGATGGAGAAGTAGGTTGGTAAATTTCAAGTTTTTTTCAGATTTACTCCACAAACTGAATAAATTCATGCCTCAGGGCAAACATAGGTGAAAAATCAAGACTTGGTGCAGAACAGGAGTCCCCCTGAAATAATCCAAGAAGATCTGAAGAAAGCCCTGGATTTGGAATTAACCCATATAAAGTGTAACAATTTGGGCTAAATCCACAGAAACATCAAATGGAAGTCCTGGAGCTAGCTGGATAGCTGGAACTCCAGAAAGAATCACAGAAACTTTCACCTCTCTGATTTGTGGAATCTGGATTTGAGTCTAGGAAGAATGAATGGACCTCCACTGATCAGGAATACCAGCCTATGCTGGAGGGATAGGTCCTAATTGAGAAAGAACCAGTATCCAGTGAATGCAGGAGTGGGGCAGGGATATTGCTGGCTGCAGCACTTGCTGAAGAGTGAAGCTCTTGGTTTGGGGTTCCAGGTCAGAAGGGAGAGTTGAGGTACCATCTCCCCCACCCCACAATTAGAAGCACCAAAAAAAAAAAAAAAAAGACAAAGGGAAAAGAGAAAATAGGAGTTGAAGTAGGAAGAAAAGAGAACTCGCAGAAATATTTTCATTAGATGAAAACTGATTGGGGAAATCTGAGGAAAATATGTTAGCCCAGAGTACCTAAGCCAAAAACTTCCTCTATTTCCTTGTGTGTCTTCATGGAGGATATGGTAGTCATACAATTCTAAGAGAACTCGATAAAGGCAGATCCTGGCAAATCTCTTCATCCATAGATTCAATTCTAGAAGAAAAGGACTGAGTGGGCCAAAACACTGAAAACACTCTCAAATGAACACAGTTTTGACAGACCTCAATTTAAAATGTTACTCATCTTGAGAAAGACTTTCCCTCTAATAGGGTATAAAGCAGGTCCCTTTACAATAATTGGGTTAACACATTAGGAAAGTTTTTCTTTTCCATTCTAAAAGAACATGGTGGAATAGACAAAACCAGTCAATAACTTCTGAGAGTAAAGTTAGCAGCCAGTTCTTTAAAGATACATTTTACCACTCATATGAAAGAGTGTTCCAAATCACTATTGACCAGAGAAAGGCAAATTAAGACAACTCTGAGATACCACTACACACTTGTCAAATTAACTAAGAAGACAGGAAAAAAAATAATGATGAATGTTGGAGGGGATGTGGGAAAACTGGGACACTGATGCATTGCTGGTGGAGTTGTGAATGAATCCAACCATTCTGGAAAGCAATCTGGAATTATGCCCCAAAAGTTATCAAACTGTGCACACCCTCTGATTCAGCAGTGTTACTACTGGGCTTATATCCCAAAGAGATACTAAAGAAGGGAAAGGGACCTGTATGTGCCAAAATGTTTGGGGCAGCCCTGTTTGTAGTGGCTAGAAACTGGAAAATGAAAGGATGTCCATCAATTGGAGAATGGTTGGGTAAATTGTGGTATATGAATGTTATGGAATATTATTGTTCTGTAAGAAATGACCAGCAGGATAAATACAGAGAGGCTTGGATGCTACATGAACTGATGCTAAGTGAAATGAACAGAACCAGGAGATCATTATATACCTCAACAACGATACTGTATGAGGATGTATTCTGATGGAAGTGGATTTCTTAGACAAAGGAATCTAACTCAATTCCAATTGATCAATGATGGACAGAAACAGCTACATCCAGAGAAGGAAACTGGGAAATGAGTGTAAATTGTTTGCATTTTTGTTTTTCTTCCCGGGTTATTTATACCTTCTGAATCCAATTACCTCTGTGCAACAAGAGAACTGTTCGGTTCTTCACACATATATTGTATCTAGGATATACTATAACATATTTAACATGTAAAGGACTGCCTGCCATCTAGGGGAGGAGGTGGAGGGAAGGAAGAGAAAAGTCAGAACAGAAGTGAGTGCAAGGGATAATGTTGTAAAAATTTACCCAGACATATGTTCTGTCAATAAAAAGTTATGATTAAAAAAAAAGATACTTTTTACCTTTACTCAGAGCTAATAGTATCAAAAGTATCCTATTTACAATCAGGACAGTAATCTATTTTGTTTTTGTTTTTTGACGTCTGATTGCAATGACATAATAAATTCTAGGTGAGAAAATTCTTTCTACAAATGTAGAGCAATATTACACTCTGAAATCTATAACATTTTAGTTAAATGGGGAGCTGAAAAAACAAATAATTTGTGACTTTTGACCATTATAAGACAGAGACAACCTTTAAACCCATGTCTTCCTGAATCTGAATCTGATTCTCTTTTCACTATGTACAATTTCCTCTCATTTTCTCTTTATAGGTAGAAAAATTAGGCCTGTGATTTGATTGGTTTAGACAATTCTAAATGAGAAAACTCTCTCATTCTGTGTTAAAAATCAGGTTTTTCTGTCTCCACAGTCCAATCTCTAATCAGTCTGTGAAGATGCCCCACTTTCTATTTACATATATGTAAATTATGACATTTTATCGGTTTTATGAAGGTCATAGCAAAAATATGTACTTCTTATAAGGGCCACAAATAATTAATTTTCCCCCCTATCATAAATCTTTATCATAATGAAAGAAAAATACTTGAAGAAATTAAATGCATTTAAGATACTTCTTGACATATTCAGAAAATGAATACTATGGGATTTCAGTTCTGAAATCAAATATGCCATGAAACTAAGTGCTGCTTTGACTTGGCAGGCAGATGACTCAACAGCTGGTGCCATGTGAAAGAATGATTGTAGCAATAGGTCTTCCCAGGAATTGGAACAGTGGGAAGAGAGCAATCCTTTTAAACCAGACAGAGCCAAGAAGGAAAAGATTTCTAATTTGGCTTGGGTCTAATAGGAGAAAATTACCCAGCATTTCTGAAGGGCTGGCATCATTGAAAAGACACGTGGCTCTATCAAGAGTGCCCATCTTCCTGCTGATTCAGCACAACTAAGATTAAGGGAACTGAGTTGGAGAATGTCATTCCTATTCCTCTGGCTCTAGTCTGAAGCTTCAAGTCCAGAGTTCCTATGTTCATTCAGTTAAGAGGAACAGAAATAAAATGCAGTCAAACCTTGGTTATCCACAAAATTGACAGGAGCAGTAGCACAGATAATCCTTAGTCAATTTAAATTTTAAAAATTACTTCTGATTAGCTTTCGAACTAATTCATGTGATGATCAATTTAGAGAAAGAAGAGATCCCATCTAGGTTAACTAACTCATTATACAATGAAACTGAGGTCCCAGTGGTGAAATGGCTTAAGCCCCAAAGATGAAGTGATATGCCCAAGGTCACATAGGTAACCTGAGCAGATGAGAAGCAGAATTTCTTAGTCATATATTGCATATTAATTTTGGTTAGCTTAGTTGGTGTAAGAATTAGTTTATACTACATGAGTGTACATGAGATAGAAAGGGAAAGCAAGGGAGACAATTCAGTGCTAAAAAGATATTTGCCTGGAAACAAAAAGTTGCTATATCATTCTTTGTTGTTGTTGGTTTTTCCCTGAGTCAATTGGGGTTAAGTGACTTGTCCAGGGTCACACAGCTAGGAAGTGTTAAGTGTCAGGTCACATTTGAACTCAGGTCCTCCTAACTTCAGGGCGGATGCTCTATCCACTGTGTCATCTAGCTAACCCTGCTATATCATTCTTTTAAAAAATTGGGTATGGTATAGAAGATAGAGAGTCTACCTCAGGATCATGAAAACCAGAGCTCAAATGCCATCTTTCACATGTACTAGCTTTGTGATTCTGCACAAGTTACAACCTCTCAGTGTCCTCAAGCAATTCTTTAAAAGATGATTTTCCTAGTCAGGTTGTGATCTACATTGGTAGAAGGAATTTCCTCAATTGGAATTCTCTATATTTTTTGAAATCACAATCCAGACAAATAAATGAGAATGATATTAATTATGAAGATGATTCACAAAATGAATAGAAGTAAAAGAATGTTGATCTACGTTAGGAATCCATCACTTCTCTATTAGAAAGTAAGTAGCATTATTCATCTAAAGATGAATAGTCCTTTCTCATCATGGTTTGTCATTGAATTGATCAGAGTTCTAAAATCTTTAAAAGTTGTGTTTGTGATATTGTTGACATTGTGTATACATTGCTCTAGTTCTACTTACTCTATAATACTTTTTAGAATTCTTTCCAGGTTTCTTTGAAATTATTCTTTTTGTTATTTCTGTCGGCTTCTTAGTTGTTAAAACTCTTAGTATAAAATATTCTACAAATGCTTTTGGATCTCCCCTCCTTAGGCAAAAGATTTCTGGAGGGAGATTCTGAAGTAATGTGGATCCAAAGAAAAGTGAAATAGTTGGGAAGTAGTCCCCGTACTAGTAGTTTGGGTGTCTAAGGATTTTTAATGCATAATTTCCATGATTGTTTCCTGACTTAATCAGTGGCATTGGGGCAGGAAGGAGTAGTCAGAATATTCATCTGCATATTTGAAATGACTTTAACTACAATCCCCAATCATTGTATTTGTAACTTTTAAAGTCTCATTTTTAACATATAGGAAATATAGGAAAAAATATAGGAATATATTTTATATAGGAAATCTTAATATAGGAAAAAAAAGGAAAATCTTAAACTTTTCTTCCTTAAACAAAGACAGAAAAACTTTTTAGTTTATAATTTCCTTTCATGAAATCTATGGTCAAGTCAAATTAACCTTCATTTTTTTTTTTTCTTCTTTGTACTGCTTGTCTCTTATGCCTAGAAAGTTCTCCATTTTTGTTTCCGTTTCTGAGAATCATTGCTGTCATTCAAGATTCAACTTACATTCCATTTTCTACTTGAAGCCTTTTCTAAATCTCTCCATTTGCAAGGGCCTACCAATTCTTCTACCTTTTTGATATGCATTTTATAGAAATCTATATACAGGCATGGGGCAGCTAGGTGGCACAGTGGATAGAGTGCTGGGTCTGAGGTCCAGGAAGACCTTTGTTTAATTCTGGTCCCAGACGTTTACTCAGTGTGTGACCGTTTATGCCACAATTTCTTCAACTACAAAATGGGAATAATAATAGTGTTTACTTCCCGGGTTGTTGTGAGGATTAAGAGAGGAGAATATTTATAAAATGTTTAGCATAGTATGTGTCATGCAGTGGTATTATTAATTAGTATTTGTTCAGTGCTTTAAAGTTAACAAAGTATTTTACAAATATCTCATTTTTTTCTTCACAACAATATTGGAAGATAGGTGATATTAACTTCCTTATTTACAGATGGGGAAACTGAAACAGACAGACTTTGACTTATCTAAGATCATATAGCTAGTTAAGCATCTGAGTTCAAATTTGAACTCAGGGCTTCTTAAATTCCAGGTCCAACACTCTTTCTACTGCATCACTTAGCTGAGATTCTTGTCCATGTTTTCTTGTAAAGAGGGGACTCTTGCAATATAATGAGTCTTTCTCACATTCTCTTTATACTCTGAAGATAATGCTACATAATGGCTACTTAGTTATCCCTTGAGCTCCTTCTAACAAAGATGATGGTTTAATCAGAAATAATATATCAAATGTTGCCTTATAAAAGGTGACAAAATATGACTTAAAGTGTGTATTACATTTTAGAGTCTATTTTTTTCTACATTTCAACTCTCATTTAAAAACTTGTCCATTATACAGGAGTGCCTTGCATCCACTCTTAGGCTTCTGGAAGTTGGACAACTGCAGTATGAGTTAAACATTATATATATTTTGCTGAATGAGGAATCAAAGTGACAAAAACAAATATTAAAAGAAAAAAAGTTTTAGAGGCATTATTTCAAAATGAAGAGGATGTACTATTTTGTGTAATTAAAAATAATTTCCTAATGATTTTCCAATTTAATTTCATTTTAAAATACAGATTTCAATTATGTCTGTGAAAGATAGAAATGTTCCACAGTGAGCTGTTTTCTCCCTAAGTGTATTCATATAATGCTGATAATGAAATATTTGTTCTTTCCAAAAAGTATAAATGTACTCAAATGACTTCTTCACATATCAAGGAACTAAAAATTCAAAGCAATCCTCTTCAAATGTCTCTCCTATTTTCAGTTATCAGAATTATTTCTGATATATATAGTTTATTTGCACCTCGATCTTTTCATGTTGTATCTCCTATTAGTCAATGAGCTCTTTGATAGCAGAGACTTGTCTTTATGTCTTCATCATTTAGCACAGTACCTAGTAGGTGCTAAATAAATGTATATTGACTGCATTGTTGATTTACACATAAGCTCTCCTTGAAAATTGTTCCTCTGACAAAACTGTATCAATTTGCTTTTTAAAATCCCCTAAAATTGCTTAAAATGAAAATATTAAAAATACTTTTGGGAGAATCTAAGTAGGATAGTATAAGATCATAGGTTTATAGCTAGAAGGAACTTTCAAAATCACTTAATTCACTGGCTTCTTATTATAGATAAGACTAAGATCCAAAGTTAATTGACTTGCCCATGGTCAAACATCCAATAAGTGACAGAGATAGGATTTTAATTCCAGTTGCTATCTTCTTGCCCCCACTCTACACTGGCTCAAGTAGAAAGCAATTACCAAACACTTACTATGTGTCAACCACATGACAAATGCAAAAGAGGAATAAAGTATTTGGTCTCAGACTTCATGGAACTTATAATCTCATTAAGAATTATATAAATAATAACTCACATTTATACAGAGCTTTAAGACTAACAGAAATAAAAAACCAGGCAAGACCATAAATAATTAAAAGCTAACTAGTGTGGTTCAGACTAAACTGCTATAAAAAGGGTTCAAGGAAGGGAAAAATCAATATGGCTTGGAGTCTTCAGAGAGAAGGCAGCACTTGATCTGTGCTTGGAGAATAGAGGATTTTTATTGGCCAAGAAGAGGAGGAAGAGTTATTGTGGGCATTTTAAAATTAAGGAAAGTAAAGAATGAATGCTTCTTTTGATCCATTGTAGATAGGCCAGCTCTAGAAATGCTTCCTTTTACTCCCCAACCATCTTTTCTTTGTCAGTTTAACTATCTGTCTTCCCAATCCGTCCCCCACTTCTTGTTTTCCAGCTCTGGAACCACAATCAATTTGATACTGTTATTGCTACTGGAGTGTGTCAATCTTGTTCCCTTGGTGTCTACTTAACATCATCTTTTTTTTTTTCTTTTCTTTTTTTATATTTATTTATTTAAAACTTAAATACACAACAGAAAGAAAAAATGCCATGTGTCCTGTAGAATATAGGAGAATTCAAAATATAAGGCAATAAATTTCCATTTCACAAAAGCCTATATAATAAACAGTATACATTTTGTTCAGAGCTGTCATTCTTTTCTTTGTAGATTTGAGGGTTTTTTTTTCTGCTATACACTTTCTATTTTATGTTTTTTTTTTCCTTCCTTTCCCCTCCTCCCCCAAGAAGCATAAATATATACATATATAAAGGGCCAGTATTGAATAAGTACATGAACACCAAGAGTCCGTTCCAGGAATTACCTGAGACTACTCTCTGTCAGGGAGAACTATTCAAACTGTATCGGCTCATCATCTCCCTAACAATTATACAGACCATACCTGGTCAATTCAGGATGAGCCTGAAGGAGAATACATGGAAAAGGAACAAAGCATTTTAACTATACAATGAATCAAAAACATACTTGGTAAAATTAAGATAATCTTGACAAGCACAAGGCATTCTTTACTATATAATGAATCAAAGATATACTTGAGGTAAATACATTAATTCAATAATTTCTATTCTGTATTTATAAATATCACAACTATTTATAATTCTGTTGATGTTGATAAGTTTCACAACTATGCTATTTACAAATTCTGTGTTGATAAGCATCTTGGTATTGACAGGTAAGGTGGATAAGGAAATGCCCTGAAAGCTAGTAATTTTCTAACACTAATCTAAAAGATATATAAAAGCTAATACTTAGATTAATAAATGGAGATTGCAAAACATAACTTCTACCTGGCCTCGGATATTCATGCACACTCTCAGTATTTCACTGGAGCTGGACTCCAACATACATACATACATATTTATGCAGATATGCCACAATTAAGCTTGGAATATTTATATACACACAAAACCATACCTATGTATACATATTTACATACATACATACATATTTATAGTCATATATATCACATACATGTATATTCACATACATCTATATAAGACTGTACTATATCTATTTGTCCTCTGTTTCTCTGAAGATAAATATTATTTTTTTCTAAACTAAAACTACCATCCACAGACATCATTGCCCTTTAAATACTGGCTTTCTCAGTAGAAAATAAGTTACTTAGAGTACTGTCTCACTTTTACATTTGTATC
The DNA here is from genome assembly GCF_016432865.1 of Antechinus flavipes. Taxonomy (NCBI): domain Eukaryota; kingdom Metazoa; phylum Chordata; class Mammalia; order Dasyuromorphia; family Dasyuridae; genus Antechinus; species Antechinus flavipes. The sequence goes on along the minus strand of NC_067398.1, from coordinate 595,662,411 downwards.
CCCAATGTTTATGACAATGTTTTGCACATATTAAATTTTTAATAAAAACTTTCTTTTTTCCCCCATTTTTTGGGGAATGGAGAAGATTTTTCTACTGACTAATCCTACAATGAAAAGTCACTGGAAGACTTTAAGGAGGAGAATGATATCCAAGAATGCTGGATAGTAGACTGTAATGACTGAGTTAGCACCCTGGATACCTTAGAATCAGCCGGAATCAGGATGTGCAAAAGTCCTTTGTTTTTGTTCTTGGTCTTTAGGGATAGGATTGAATTAGATGGAAGCAGAATTTCTGCACCATCCTTCTTCCTCATCAGGGTCATCCAAAGTGACCCTGGCTAGTCTTACTCCACCCCTTAGTCTCTCCTATAATTCTCTGCATACACCAATTATCAAGCCAACATAGGATAGTGGGAAAGGCCATTCCCCAAGCATATGCCCATAGAGTATTGTCCAATTGGTAATTAACCCTAAGTGCTTGAACTGACCTCAGTGCAACGACTCAAGAGTTTCAGCCCTCTACATCAGACATAGAGAAAATGTCTTTATAGGCATACCTCATTTTATTGTACTTCACTTTAGAGTACTTCATAGATTTTGTGTTTTACAAATTGAAAGTTTGTGGCAATCATGTGTTCCAACAATATGTTTTAATATCGTGTCTCTGTTTCATATTTTAGTAAATCTCACAATATTTCAAACTTTTTCATTATTATTATATTTGTGCTAATGATCTGTAATTAATAATCTTTGATGTTATTATTGTAATTGTTTTGGGGCACCACAAATCACATCCATATAAGACAAGGCACTTAATTGATAAATGTCATTTGTTCTGACTGCTCTACTGACACATTCCCAATCCCTTTCCCTCTCCTTGGGCCTCCCTATTCCTTGAGATACAACATAATTAACATTAGATCAAAAAGTCAGTTGATGCAACAAATTTCATTGCTGTCTTATTTTAAGAAATTGTCACACCCACCCCAGCCTTCAGCAATTATGACCCTGATCAGAAGACTCAGATAACAGTTTGCAATTTTTAGCCATAAAGTATATTTTAAATTAAGGTATATACATTGGTTTCTTGAATGTTTGATAGAACTCACTTATGAATCCATTCTATCATGGAGTTTGTTTTCTGTTTTTGTTTTTCGCTTTGGAAGTTAATTTATGGCTTATGCAATTTCTTCCTCTGACAGTGAGCAACTTAAATTCTCTATTTCTTGTTCAAAAAAAAAAAAAAGGTATATACATTGTTTTTAAAACACAATGCTATTATACATTTAATAGACTACAGTATAATGTAAACATAACTTTCATAAGCACTGATAATCCAAAAAATTCATGTGCTCACTTCATTGCAATTCTTGATTTAGTGTGGTCATCTGAAACTGAAATCACAATATCTCCAGGATATGCTTATAGCAATGACATCCTCTAAGTGCTATTAGTTGGATTATTGTGTAATTGGACCTGAAAGTCTGGAAAAAAAAAAAGAAGGCTTTGGTATTATAGGTAAATAACCTTGACATTGACAGCTGAGATGAACTATAAATGCTTTTTGATTCTTAGTCTCTTTTTTTTTTTTTTGAAGGATAAAGCAGTATGGAACATATTAGTTCCTCACCTCTTGGGTGAGCAATGTTAGCTAAAAGGTTACTTTTCTGGAAGGCAGAAGAATAACAGTAATTTTTCTCTTCTTTTCCTCTATCCTTGATGTAAGTTAGGAAATCTATATGATCTTGTGTTAAAGGAGGATTACTCCACCCCAGAAAAGGTAGTCTACCCTTATCTTCCTTTTAGAAATAGTAATGATAAGAAAGAAATGGGTAATAGAGCTTACTAAATTTCTTCTTCCTTCTGTTCCTCTTTCAATAACTTTTTGGAGCTGTTGGAGAGGGGATTCTTGTCCTGGTATGAGTTCAGTTGGATGTTTTCTAAGGTTACTTCCAACACTGAGATCCTAAGATTCAAAGTACCACTTCATCAATATCATCAGGAGAACAAGCAGAAAAAATGAAGAGCCAGGGAGAAAAAAGTAGAAAGGTTAGTTTGAATAGAGACGTTAAACAGATTCCAAACACAAGATGAATTGACTGGGGTGGGGTACTAAGAGGAGCAAACCAAACTGAAAAAGACAGACAAATGGAGAAAACTGGAATTGAGAAACTAAGAGCCAAAACCACAGAGAAACCAGAAATGCACAAAGTTAGGTCACAGGGAAGATGAGTTGTTGAGTGATGAGGAAAAATCAGTCCACAATCTTTTTCTTTGAAAGAATAGTGGGGTGTGGTTGTCATCTCAGAGAAACTATCCTTCAGAAAACTGGATTCCTGAAAGTTGTGGACATTGGCAATTTTAATGATCATGATCTCCAAGGTTAATTTGAATGTCAAAATTAAAAATACCATTAACAACAAATGAATTATAATTCACAAATCAATCTCATCAACCATTTTGGTATATAAGGATATATATAAAATGGAAACAAAACCAAAAGATTGGTTCTTAAATAATTCATGAATCTGATCAATAGAATTATAAGCAAATAGTATTGATCAACTGCCTCTATAGCAGTTTTTTTTTTGGTTTGTTTTTTTTCGTAAATAGCTTACTGACAGTACTTAGAAAAAAGGCAACATTGGCACATTGTGTTAGTTTTATGCTGAACTTGAGATAATGTTGGAATTATGCAAAATGTTGAATTTAGGAAAATAAATAGAAATGAAGAGATGTAGTTGAGGGCAAAGCATAGTCTCTGCTTAGTAGATGGCAGATGCTTTGTTCATTATTATAGGTACTTTTATTCTTTCTGCCTTTCAAGATCTGTTGCTTCTCTAGGAACATATATTATTAAAAATAGAAGTCTATTATATGCAGGTATCTATCTCACTGCCATTGTGACTTAGCTAGGGCACACCCTTTCAGTGAAGCTAAAGTTTGCTTCTGCCCTGAATTCATTTTCCCCTCTTCATTAACCATAAGAAAGAGAAACCAGAAGAGACAGCCAGATGCTCAGATCCTGAGGAAAATCACTTTAACATTTCAGCATGATCCAAGGGAAGAAGAAAAGCCAGGAAATTTAGAGTGAAGGCTCAGGCCATGCTAGACCACACCCAGTCAGTTGCACACAGACAAGCTTTATGAAAGTGCTCCTGTTTGGCGACCTCCAAAAGAGCAAGATGCACTAGACAGGTTCAGCTTTGGAGTCTTAAATATGTGTGGCTTGGGTTGGCTTCAATGAGCTGACTATCCTATTTCATGTAATTTAAACGAAAGGCAATGTTATACACATCCTTTGCAATAAATTAAACTCAACTGAGAGCTCCCCAGGAAGCTTATGGCAGAATAGAACCATCAGGATGAAATAAATAAGAAATGACTGTCAAAGGAGAAATAAGGTTTCTAAGAGTTACTCTTTCTTTAACTCATCTTTTTTAAAGAGTTTCAGATAAGGTTTACGAAATCTAGTCAACAGTGTACTGTCACTGAGATATGAGTGCTTTTGATCCTACTTTCAGTGGTCAAGAAACAAGGAAAAACTCAGTTACCTACAATACTTCTCATGATTTAGAGAGAGATCTAATGTATTGTGTTAGTAATATTTTAAGCTAGTAATGCATTATATTACTTCTCAACTCATATTGTAAGGACTTTGTCAGCATGAGAATTCTTTTCCTCCATTCAAATTTATATTTTATTCACTTCACAAACATTTATTAAATGCCAATTATATGCTAGGCATTGGGCTTGTCAATTTAAAAAATAAAAAGATACCAATTCCTGTACTCAAGGACCAAATAGTCATAAACTCTAAAGTGAAAAGAAACTTAGACATCATCTAATCCAACTCTTGTATTTTACAGATCAAGAAGCAGAGGCTATAAGACCATAGGGGAAATGACTTGGCTGTGAAAGTTTGTGGCAAAACCAGCAATGGAACCTAGGTTCTTTAATTGTAAAATTGATGCTCATTCAGCTGTACTCCATTGCCCCTTAAATAGAAAAAGATGTCTTTTTAATTCAGGAATCATTATCAGAAATGTATTGCTGCCTTTCCTGGGAATGGCTTTCATAAGTCATCCCTTTAACCAATGTGTTATTCTTTAAGATACTTTGGTCTGTTTGAGAACATTTTATTTACTTTTTAAAAAAAATAATTTATATCAGTTTACTTTGGGTTATTTTGAAGAGAAAAGTATATTATTCTGTCAAAAAAGATTTCATATTTTGAGAAGCCTGGTACTCTCTATCACCATAACAATTAACTGGAATAGTTTGGGCCTTGAAAGATTTTGGTCTGAATTTTTAATGCAATTTTAAAAAAGAATTGATCCAGATAATAAATTGAAATTCATATCAAGTCTACTGACTCCAAATTTAGGGTTCTTTAAGGCAAAAGTGTTGATTGAGATTAAATTATTCAGATAATTGCTCATTTCATAAGGCTAATCTAGCTCTAAGATCTAAGAAAATTAAGTTCTATTGCACAGATATGAGTAGATTTAATGGAAAACTGAACAAATAAAAGTAAGAAGTGACCTAATAGATATACACCTGAAGAATTAAAAATAATAATGTATATTTCCTCAAATTTTAGGTATGAGGAATAATATTTCCCCCATTGTGGTCTCAGATGAAAGAATATTTTAACTAATCGGAATGAAAATTTAATAACAGTTATAATTAAGGGATCCCAGACATCATGCACACATTACTATGAATATCATATAAGAGTACATATATGTTTGTAAATGTGCATGTAAGTATAAATAAGTTTTTATTTATATTTATATGCACGTGTGTATATGTATGATAGGACCTTTATTTCATCAGTGTAGGGTAGGCTTAATGTGTAAATTTTTTTCAGAGATATAAATGGGCCATTTGTCTGTAATTTAAGGTCCTTGAGAATGACATGGGGGCAAGGAGGAATTAAGTGACTTATTGTGGTCAAGCAGAGAGTATTTGTTTGAAGTAGAGTGAGGTCTTCCTCACTCTAAAACTGAATCTCTATCCATTATTGACATGCCATTAGGACACACATATAAATGAAATTAGGTACATAGTAAATCCTTAATGTTTGAATTGAATAGAACTAAAGGAAGTAGGACTTGGTTATTGTAGGTGCTCAAAATGGTCAACAAATTGAATATGAATCCTATGATGTATAGCTCATTACTTAACAATTTTAATTCAGTTCAACATTTATCAAAACAACTACGATATGCTGAGGATTGTGCCTGAAGAAAAATACATAGTTCAAACAATACATGCTCTAATGGAAATATTGGAAAAGTACAGGACTTATGCATAGACAACTACTAACATGCAATAATACATAATAAATGCTTTCAAGAGGTACAAATTAATGTGAAATATTGAGGTCCAAGAGGGGAGGAAGATCAGGGAAAGTGGCATTTTTCTTGAGCCCTTCAAATCCTACTTTTAAACTACAGATTTTTTTGTGTGTGGTAGATAAACAGTTGATCTGGAATCTGATCCACCTCATCTCCAAAACAGAATGAAACTGCCACTTTTGTGGGGTGGAAGAGTAGGGCTGCATTGGTACTACAAACAGACTACTGGAAGAAGGGCAAACAGAATGCAGGACTCCTGTGGCTGGGAAATTTCTTCACTCTTCTATCTCAAAAAGGCACATCATGTTATAATTAATTTCAAATAATATTGACACTCCAGTAAATACTGGGAAGTCAGGCTATGTAAAATAAACAAACACATAAATAAATGAAAATATAGCATAAATATAAATTGAATCTATACTAACAGATTCAAGGTAGTTAAATCAGAGTAGTCTATCACTAAGCATTTGTTAAGCACCTACTTTGTGACATATTATGCTTAGAATAGATAGCATTAGCATTGGGAGAAGGGAAATCAGGTAAGTTTTTTGTAAAGGGCTGAAACTCTTGAGTGGATGCACTGAGGTCAGTTCAAGCACTTAGGGCTAATTACTGATTGGACAATACTCTTGGGCATATGCTTGGAAAATGGCCCTTCCCACTGTCCTGTGTATACAGGATATTTAGTGTATACAGAGAGTTGTAGGAGGCATTAGGGGGTGGAGTAAGACTAGCTAGGGTCACTTCTGGACAAGAGACAAAGAAGGAAGGTTGTGGAGATTCTGCTTCCATCCAATTTAATCCTACCTCTAAAGACCAAGAATAAAGACTAAGGACTTTTGCTTATCCTGACTCTGACTGATTCTAAGGTATCCAGGATGCTAACATGGTCATCACAGTTTTTTGCAGAAGATTGGGAAGCGAGAGACCAGAAGGAAAGGGTGCATTCCCAGATCTATGGGGGCAGAATGTGGGTACAATGGGGGTACAACTGTACATTAAAGGCATTTGTATGGAATTCTCCTCATTAGTAGAAATTAATTATGCAATTCTCTGAACCTGTGTGAGGTACAGAGTTGGGGATAACTGGAGAGAAGAGAAGATACTGGTCTTCTGGCTTCCAGTTTTGTAGATATAAAACATGAAATTTCAAAGACTTTTCACATCTTTCAAGGGAAAAAAACTGGGAAAAAGTGAACACAGGGTAGTTTCATTTTCCTTTTAAGGTATTCTAAAAGACTGAAGAACCTTTTTTCTCCAAACTCCAGACCCCATCGGCTATATCTCCCCCCCTCACCACTAGGGGTCATTTATTAGACCCAAATTCCATTTAACAAATGATAAATATTTCCTCCAAAAAATTCCCCACAAACTCTTCTCTATATTATCTCACTTTCTAGAGGAGTACGTGGATTGGTCCCACCAATTTTACATCCAAAGGAGGCATCATTCTTGATTATTCCCTTTCTCAGCTACAACTGGGGTGAGGAACCAAAAATCATTCCCCCAAATCATTTCTTTCTTCGTAGGGCTTTTATTTACACTGTGCTGGACGTAAACCCAGATTCCACAACCCTGGAATGCTAGGATATTATAAAGTCGGGGAATACACAGAATAAAGAAGTAAAGCTCATGTCAGAGGGTCATACAGCCTCAGAGGAGAAAAGGTCTTTACCCTGAGGTCTCTTATAATATATATCCATCAGAACAGCAGAAAAAGATTGGGTTACTAAGGCTGACAAGCCATTTGAATGCCTTTGCAACTGTTCATAGGCTTTCTTTTCACCATGTATTTAGAAAATGTTCATTACCGACTCTCCAAGGCTATTCCATTCCATGCCATCTTGACTCTCCTCAAAATAGGCTCCCCAGCATCTTCCATATAAAGACATGCTATAGAGAAACACTATGCATGCTCCAGACTCTGATACGCATAAAATGGAAGTAGAATTTTGAAAATAGAACTGTCACTGTCCTGGATATTTTAATGTATCATTGTATTAATATAAGGTAGAACTACTGTGACTTCATTAAAGATGTAGGAATTAAAATTCATTTGTTTCCTTCATTAAGGGGAGAATATCAAATAATCCCTGGACATGCCTAAGTTAATAGTATAACATTTTTAGGGGAATAAATCAGAGTGAAAGGAAATTTAATGTCTGTTAGTTATTCACAAAGTAAAAATTCTCTTTATACTGAAGATAAACAACTGACTATAACTCGATAGTTTTATGGAATTGTCTAAAGGCACTAAGATGGTAAATGATCTTAAATGGTCTTATAGCTAGTATGTGGTATAAAAGAACAACCATGATTTCCCTAACTCTATGGCCAATCTTTTATCTACTGTGCCACTGCTAACTCTCTCAACCATAGAATCAATTCTTTTTTTTTTTTTTTTTAATTCTCTTCTTATTTTATCCCAGTTTTTCAAATATCTCCAAACCTCCATTTAAGGGAAGAACTCAAAGCAGATATATAATTTGTTACTTGGCTGCATACTTTGGGATTTATTGTCTAAATGACTTCTCTACTATGCCTCAAAAAGCTCACAATGTGCCCAATCTTTTCATTTCATTTTGGAAGTACTGTTATTTAGCCACTCTTTAATTGTCTTATTAATTCCATATTTTCATCTATCCTAGAACTTCTCAGTTCTCAAACATCCATTACCCTCCACCTACTTCATTTTCATTTTCTTATTTACTTTATTGAAATTAAAATCTTTGAGAGTACTCAAGGTAGTTAATAAACCAGTCAACAAGCATTAATTAAGTGCCTACTATGTGCCAGGCACTGTGCTAATAGCTGAGGACACAAAGGTAAAAGACAGTCCCTATTCTCAAGAAAACTATAATCTAATGGGGAGACATTTAAATATATAGGTATGTGTATACATTATACATTTATATTTATGTCTATAATAAATTGGAGATAATCAACAGAGAGAATTGGCAAAAACTTCTTGCAGAATATGCAGTTTTTTTTTTTATTGTAGCTTTTTATTTACAAGTTATATGCATGGTTAATTTTACAGCATTGACAATTGTCAAACCTTTTATTCCAATTTTTTCCCTCCTTCCCCCCACCCTCTCCCCCAGATGGCAGGTTGACCAATACATGTTAAATATGTTAAAGTATAAATTAAATACAAAATAAGTATACATGTCCAAACAGTGACTTTGCTGTACAAAAAGAATCAGACTTTAAAATAGTGTACAATTAGCCTGTGAAGGAAATCAAAAATGCACACAGACAAAAATAGAGGAATTGGGAATGTAGTGGTTCATAGTCATCTCCTAGAGTTCTTTTGCTAGGTGTAGCTGGTTCAATTCATTACTGCTCCATTGGAACTGATGTGGTTTATCTCATTGCTGAAGATGGCCAGGTCCATCAGAATTGATCATCATATAGTATTGTTGTTGAAGTACATAAGGATCTCCTGGCCCTGCTCGTTTCACTCAGCATCAGTTCATGTAAGTCTCTCCAGGCCTTTCTGAAATCATCCTGCTGGTCATTTCTTACAGAACAGTAATATTCCATAACATTCATATACCACAATTTATTCAGTCATTCTCCAATTGATAGACATCTACTCAAGTTTCCAGTTTCTGGCCATTACAAAGAGGGCTGCCACAAACATTCTTGCACATACAGGTCCCTTTCCCTTCTTTAGTATCTCTTTGGGATATAAGCCTAGTAGTAACTGGTGGATCAAAGGGCATGCACAGTTTGATAACTTTTTGAGCATAGTTCCAAATTGCTCTCCAGAATGGCTGGATGTATTCACAATTCCACCAACAATATATCAGTGTCCCTGTTTTCCCAGATCCCCTTCAACATTCCGCATTATCTTTCCCTGTCATTCTAGCCAATCTGACAGGTGTGTAGTGGTATCTCAGAGTTGCCTTAATTTGTATTTCTCTGATTAATAATGACTTGGTTAGAAATAGTCGGAATATGCAGTTTTACCTGAAACTTAAAGATTGCTAGGGAAGCTGGAAGATAGACATGAGAGGGAGTGGAGTGAGAAGTGGATGAGTCACAGATGATACTTAGATTGGAAATATGAATGGCCAGAATGATAGTGATACCCTCCACAGTAATAGGAAACTTGGAGAAAAGGGAAGATTTAAGAGAAGGGGAAAATAATGAGTATAGTTTTAGACTTTCTGAATTTAAGATGTCTGCAGGAAATACAAGACTAAGTCAACAGAGAGATTACTTTTGGACAAACAGATCTAAGAATCATCTTCATAGAGATGATAATTGAAATCATGGGACCAGAAAATATCTTCTAACATTAAATAAATAGGTTTTAGTTGTTATTTAAAACAAAGACTTCCCTTGATCCTGCCATACTCTCAAGGTATTGTTGTGTATCACTATTTTTATTTACTACCATTTTTTTTAACATTTTAACTTATTTATTTTAGACATTCTTTACTTTTTATATTTGGAGCTCCAAATTTGCTGTCTCCTTCCCCCACACACTTCCACACCCACTGAGAAGACAAGCCACATAATATCAATTACATATGTAAACTCATAAAAAAATATTCATATTAGCTGTATTTTTTTTTTTTTTTTTTTTTTGCTGAGGCAATTGGGGTTAAGTGACTTGCCCAGGGTCACACAGCTAGTTAGTGTTAAGTGTCTGAGACCAGATTTGAACTCAAGTCCTCCTGACTTCAGGGCAGGTGCTCTATTAACTGTGCCACCTAGTTGCCCCAGCTTTATTTTTTTATGCAAGAAAAACAAAGTGTGAAAAATTATACTTCAATTTACATTCAAAGTTCATCAGTTCTTTTTTTTGAAGGTAGAATTTTTTTCATCATGAGTTCTTTGGAACTGTTTTGGATTATTGTAATGATCAGGATAGCCAAGTCATTCACAAATGATCATTATACCATTGCTTTACTGTTCATAACTATTGCCTAGTTCTTCTTACTTCACTTTGCATCATTTCATATAGTTCTTGCCATTTTTTTCTGAAACTTTCCTCCTCATTTCTTATAACACAATAGTAAATCATCACAATTATATGCCACAGCTTGCTAACCTGTTTCCCAACTGATGAGCATCCCCCAAATTTAGAATTCTTTGCTACCACAAAAAGAACTGAGATAGCCTTTTTCCCTTTTCTTTGATCTCTTTGGGATTCTGACTTAATGATGGTAATACTGGCTCAAAGAGTATGCAATTTAATGGTCCAGAAAGGCCAAACCTCTTCATTATTCCACCAATTGTTCATAAGTATACTTATTTTTCCTTCATTCCCTCTAGCTTTTGTCATTCCTGATACATTTGAGATGTTACCTTAGGGTTGTTTTAATTTGCTTTTCTCTAATCAATAATGATTTATAATATTTTATATTTGACTATTTTAAAAAATTTCTTCTGAAAACTGCTTGTTTATATTTTGAACAATTGTCCATTGGGGAATGGCTCTTACTTCTATAAATCTGACTTAGTTCTACACTCAGTATATATTTGAGAAATAAGGAATTTATCAGAAAAAAAATTGCTGCAAACATTTTTTATATTACTTCATTGTCTTTGATGCCTTTTTAGCATAATGTAGTTTCCCTGATTATTTCTTTCATTTAGATGTTTTGGGCAACTAAGTGGCACAGTGAAGAGGATGGACCTGAAGTCAGTAATATACATCTTTCTGAGTTCAAATCTGGCCTCAAGAAACTTACTAGCTATGTGACCCTGAGCAAATCACTTAATCCTGTTTGCCTCAGTTCTTTATCCATAAAATTGGAGAAGGAAATACCAAACCACTGTAGTGTATTTGCCAAGAAAAATCCAAATGGAATCATGAAGAGTCAAACACAACTGAAATGACTGAACAAAAACAACAAAATTTAGCTTTTACTTTGTCCAAGATCATGATTGCTATCTTTGCTTCTCTCTCTTTTTTTTTTTTTTTTTTTTTTGCTTCAACTGAAGTATATTAGATTCTGTCCCAACCTTTTGTTTTAACTCTCTTTGTGTTTGTTTCAAGTTTATTTCTTTTTCAACAACATATTGTTTGGTCCTGGTTTTTAATCATTCTATTATCTGCTTCCATTTTATGGGTAAGCTCATTCAATCATTTATAGTGATTATTATTGGGTACTTCCCCGTTAAAGGACAAGTCAATTCTCCAAGAGCCTCCATAGCTGTGGATCATAACATCTGAAGGAGTTGCAAGGCAGCCTTTGCTGACACAGGTGTTGTGGACTGGGAATGAGATAAATTGAAAGCAGAGGGAAGAGGAGAGAGGTCAGACAATGCAGCTGCCTCTCAGTCAGAGAGGTCAGAGAACAGCAATTGCCTCTCAGTCTCCTTGTATCATCCTCTCACAAGAAGAAATCCATTCTGCAGGTCTGGGTTGGATTTCCAGCAGCCACTGTTGGGTGGTTCCCATGTACTCCAACAGCTCTCTGGTGTATTCCAATACTTCCCCTCCCCTTATCCCATTTTCTTCTGTTCCTTTTTCTCTCTTTTTATTCTGTCCCTTCTCAAAAGTCTATTTTGCTTCTAATCACTATTTCTCTTAAATTACCCTTTTATTCTTTCATCCTTTTTTGAGCCCTTTCTGCTCTTATTTCCCTATTGGGTAAATTATATTTTTACACAAAACTGAGTGTGGATCTATATTTTTCCCTTTTTAAACCAATTTGAATAATGTTGAAGCATTGTCATTCCCCCTTTTCCCATTCATTGTAAAAGCTCTTCTTTGCATGCCACTTTCAGGTGAAAATATGTTCCCCATTTTATCTTTCCCTTCTCCCTTTTCCTAATGCATCTCTCTTTCTCATTCCTTTATTTTTGTTTTCAGATCATTCCAACATGATAGACTTATACCTTTGCTCTTTATGTATAGTCCTTCTAACTGACCTAATAATGACAAAGTTCTTAGGAGATTTAGCTATCTATCTAGCTTATGTAATCTATCTTATCTATCCATATAGGAATATATGAATAATTAAACTTTACTTATGATTAACTTACTTTATGATTATTCATGTTTATCTTTTTATTTTTTCTCTTAAGCATTATGTGTAAATGTCAAATTTTCCATTCAGCTCTAGTCTTTTCATCAGGATTGCTTGAAAATTTTCTATTTCATGAAACATTCATTTTTTTCCACCTGCAGGATTATATCCAGTTTTGCAAGGTAGATTATTCTTGTTTTTAATCCTAGCTCCTTTGCTAGAATATGATATTCTAAGCCCTCATCTCCTTTAACATAGAAGCCACTAAATCTTGCATTACATGATATTTGAATTGTTTCTTTCTGGTTACTTAAAGTATTTTATCTTTGGGAGCTCTGGAGTTTGCTATAATGCTTATTATTATTTTCACTTGGGAATCCCTTACAAGACATGATGGGAGAGTCATTTTCTATTTTACTCTGTGGATCTAAAATATTGGGACACTTTTCCTGGATAATTTCTTGAAACATGATGTCTAGACTCTTTCTTTGATTATAGCTTTCAGATAATCCAATAATAATTTTTGCTCAATCTATTTTACAGGTCAGTTGTTCTTCCAAAATTTTAATTTTTCTCCTATTTTTCATTGCCTTTATTTTATTCTTGATGTCTCGTAAAGTATATGAATCTTTTTCCCATTCTACCTCTCCCTTCTCTCTTCTCCCAATGCATCCCTCTTCCCTTTATTTCCACTTGCTCAATTCTAATTTTTAAAGAATTATTTTCAAGCTTTTGTGCCCCTTTTTCCATTTAGTCAATTCTGTTTTTTAAGGTGGTATTCTCGTCAGAGGATTTTTGTGCCTTTTACCATTTGGACAACTACATTTTTAAAATGTTATTTTCTTCAGTATCTTTGGTACCTCTTTTACCAAAATGTTAATTTTCTTTTCATAATTTTTTTTCATCAGTCTCATTTCTGTTCCCAATTTTTCCTCTACTATTCTTACCTCTTTCTTTAACTCTTCCAGGAATTTTTATTTGTTCTGGATTCAATTAGCATTTTACTTTGAGAAATTTTTTGAGAGCTAGCTGGTTTGCACATTCTTGTCTTCTGCTCTTTTTGAGCTTCCCTGTCTCTGCAGAGGCTTTGTAGAGTCAAATTGTTTTTGTTTTTTTATTTTTTACTCATTTTTCTTGACTTTGAATTTTATGTTAAACTTGGGCTCTGCTTATCTGGGGAGGGGAGGCTATCTCATGCTTTAAGATTAATTAGGTGTCCTCTGAGGTATCCTCTGAGCTGAGGGGCTCTGCAGGTTTTTGGTGCTTCCAAAGTGGTGTCACTTGTCTCCTGGACTTATATACTCTGGTCTTTAGCAAGGAAGTGCCTCTGGTCCCCAGCAGTTGCAAAAACTTGTACTTCTATTTCTTTTGAAATTGTGTCCAGAGCCCCTGCTACCCCATGACTGACCTCCAACATTCATTTCTACCCCAAAATTCTGTATAGACAACAGTCCTAGCAGTATCTCGTGTTAGCAAAGGGTCCCCTCTACTCTTTTTTTGACAAGTTGTCCAATACCTTTGAGACCTCCACAAACTACAGCTGATGCAAGTTCTGTAGCCACTGTTGCGGCTGCTACACATATGATGTCATCTAATCCAGTCAGTCATCTATTCTGATGTTACAGACTTTTCCTGCCAACCTGCTAAGGTTTTTTAGACCAGAAAAATATCTCACCCTGACCTTTTGTTGGCTCTGTTGCTCCAAAATTTTATTTGAGGTATTATTTTAAAGTTGTTTGGAGGGGAATGCTGGAGGAATTTAGCTGGTGACTGTCCCTAATCAATCCTTATGGTTCCCCAAACTACAACCAAACTCTTGAATCGTCTGTATTCCCTCCCTCTGCTTCCTTACCAACTACTCACTTCTTAACTTCTACTAATTTGATGTCCTAGCCTGCCACTTAGCACAACCATGTTCCATTGATTCTGCCTCCACATTTGAGATCAACTTCCTACTTTTTAATTCTACGACAATCCTACTTCAAGGTATCTCTTCTCCCTAGATTATCACAGTGATCTCTTAATTAGTCTTCCTGCTTCCTATATCTCCCCTCTCTAATCTATTCTCCACACAATTGTCAAAAATAACCCCTCTAAATCAGTGTGATGTTCTCCTAATCACAGATCTTCAGTAGGGCTCTACCACTTCTAAGATAAATTATAAACAAATTATTCCCCTTAATGCATTCTATGCTCTAACATTTAAGTTATTCTCCAGAGTCCATATTACTTCATAGCATCAGCTATCACTCTTCCATATTGAAAAATATATATCCACATCTCCATCTCCAACCTTAATCTGAGATTCCAGATTGCTATACATTTCTATTTGGGTGTTCCTTGAACAGCATATATAAAACCAATCTCTCAGAGATAATGAGCATGTGAAAATTTTTTTCATTGTTATTGCATTGAGAGTATACAATTAAAAGTTGATTTTTTCTATAACAGAAATTTTGAGAACTCAGTCCTTTTTCAAAATTAGTTTCTAGTTTTGTGATTTGTCCTATACCTCTTGCCTCAAAAGATGCCCTGTTCAACTCCCAACTAGAGTATTTTGCTTTTGGATTTTCATAAATTATACATAAATTTGTTGGATTTCTTTTAATTGTAAAAACCAGCTTTCTGCTGCAGAGTCACCATGGCAAACAACTAGTGTTGCATTTGGTGTTCTTGGAATATATGGGTGCAAGTAACAAGAAGCTCATGCTTCTTTGCCAAAAAGTCAAGTTTAATTTGCTTTCTTTTCCCCTCCCTTCTCAACTGGCTGAAGTACAAGTTCCACTGTAAATGCAGCGACCAGCAAACACAGATGCCATCATAAATATGTTAAGTTGCCAAGTAGGAAACCCTACATTGACGAGTAACAGAACTTCCCATAGCAACTAAAAGATATTCTGGGCAATGTACTTAAAACACTTGAGGCCATATTCTAAATAAATTTCATACATGCTTCATATCTGTAAAATAATGTTTTGCTTGTTTGTTTTACCACTGACATACTGCATCTTTAACCCACTGGGCCATTTCTGTGTAGTTGTTCTCAGTGGAACAAGGCATTTATAGCTTTATCATTTCCTACTTCTGTAACACAACAGCTATCAAAGAAATTCTCTAGTTTTTGCTTGAAATTTACATTTATTAGAAATAAAAAAGCCCCACCCTTCAAATGCTTTTTATTCTTCTATTGTTGAAAATTATGGCTACCCAGTATAAAAAGCAAAAATAATTAGTTGCGAAGGTCAGTATTCTAGTACTTTTGGGATTTTCTAAATCAATCAGCCATGGGGTTTTGATCTTAAACTAAGATCTGAGACTAGTTCAATTTTTTTGTTTTGTTTTCTAGATGAGGATACTAAGATCATGAAAAATCAAATGATTTTCCCAACACTACAGTAGTAAGATAGCTAAATTTGAAACCACATCCTTTACTCAAAATTCGGGGGTTTGCCCCATGCTGACTCTTCATAGCAAACTATAGTTTGAGGCACAAAAAAGTGGTATTTGTGAATATACAATAAATATTTATTGTGAATTCATTGTGTGCTGGGTATAATGAAAAATGGGCAAGAGTTTAAATTCAATGAGACTCTCAAAAAGTGCAAAAAAATGATACAATTCAACTCTGAGATAACAGATAATATGTAAAATTATTAGGACTATAGGCTGGTGAAACTTTTTGGATAGCTATATATCAACAAATATCACAAAACTGATGATTTATTTAGGGAAGGAACCTGGCAGAATGGCTACATGGCCACACTTGTAGTCAGACCAAGGTTCAATTGTTACCAAGTGGCAAAGAGATCCTGGGCAAGTTACTTAACTATGCATTTTCTAGGTAATTCTCTAAAACTAAGTTTGCAGAGGACTATACATATAAATTCATTATACTGAAATTAGATTTGTACTCTCAAAGGAAATAAAAAATGCAGTGATCTAGTATTGCATTATTAACATTTTAAATCCCACATACTGTTAAAAGCAAAAAAAAAGAAAATATTGCACAAAAATATTCAATGCAGATTAGCATCCGCTCTGTAAATTAACTTACATACCTAGTGCACCAAGAGTGTTACACAATCAGAGGTGGCACTTGAAATCAGAGCTTCCTGATGCAAAAATTAGCCCATCTTCCCTATTAATACAATGCTTCTGGTTCATTAATGTACTAAATCTATATTACATTGTAAAAATAATAATCATGAAAAAAAATTTTAAAATGCAAAGATAAATAAAATGATGTAAAATAAGCTCAGCAGGTGTAGAACAACACACACACATATATATATATATATATATATATATATATACTACAATTAATAAAGAGAAAAAAGTCAAAAATAATAGGATTTTGAATAGAGTGCAAGGACATTTTTGAGTGTCCATTTATTTGATTCTTCTCTGTTTAAAATATATGTTTAGAGTTTTATAATTGCTTATTTATATAGGTATTTGTTTTAGTTGATGATGACAAATGTTACTTTTTTAAAGTGATATGGACAGTTTCTACCCTTCAAGAAGCATGAATTCTAAGGGTTGGAGATGAAAGAGGCACAGAAGGGAAACATCCAGAGAACACCACAAAGTAGTAGATAGATAAGCTGAATCATCAATTCCTTCTGGAGTCATATAAGCAGCAGTGGCAGCAGCAGCAAATTTGTCCATAACTGATCTCATTTCTGAACTGAAGCTAAAATCCAGAACATGGTATTTCAACAAAGACATAATCATCATGTGGTTAAAAAAAACAAAAACAAACAGTCTGTTTGCAAACACATAAAGCTCAGGTTTCCAGTGACCTTTACAAATGGCTTTTGCTTTTCAACAAACCACCTCATCAAAATTTCAATATGGGAGCATTAGTAATATTCTCCTAAAAGTTTTGCATTGATTTTTGTAAACTTCCCAATCATAATCCCTATGAAACTCAAATGCCTTTTAACATGTCTCAGTAGAAGAGATATTGCAGGCCTTACATGCAAGCGTCTTGGATGATGTTTTAATTCAATAATGATAGTTGAGTCTTTTGATAGATTCCAAAAAAAGTTTTTCTAGGAGTAGTTTTTCCAAGATAAAAGTATTCTTCACATCTTGTCTTTAAGGACAAGATGTAATAAAGGGCATTTTCAATGAGAAGCTATAATTGAATAAGAAATCCAATGTCTCCTATACTATCTTGCATTTTTTATATGGCAAATTTAATAGCATTTTTAAAAAGCTACATAAAAAGATAATTTGACAAATTCAAATCATTGCAATTTGCTCAATATTTTGTGGGTATACATATAAACATATATTGGATGTAGTAGGTTTTAAATGCTGCAAACACAGATGAATACATTTTGCCACAGAATAATATTATATACTAATGCCATTAAATTGGACTACCAATAGTTTCTAAATATAATTCTTACCTGTTGTTATTAACTATACATAACAGATCTGTTTGCTGATCTGGAAGTGTGAAACTTAAGAACTGTCTCTTAAATATTATTACTTTGCAAAATATGTTCCTAAATAAAAGAAAATATATTCTATGCATATAAAACATCTAAATAAAATAATTACAATGTCACTTAAGCTATTTAAATCAAAGAATGCCTGCTGGCTTAAAACTCAAGTATTAAGAGTCAAAAAAATTTGCTGTTGGGCCCTGTTTGTAGTGGCTAGAAGCTGGAAAATGAATGGAAGCCCATCAATTGGAAAATGGTTGAGTAAACTGTGGTATATGAACATTATGGAATATTATTGTTCCGTAAGAAATGACCATCAGGATGAATACAGAGAGGATTGGTGAGACTTATATGAACTGATTCTAAGTGAAATAAGCAGAACCAGGAGATCATTATATACCTCAACAATGATACTGTATGAGGATGTATTCTGATAGCAGTGGATCTCTTGGATAAAGAGAGCTAATTCAGTTTCAATTGATCAAGAATGGACAGAAGCAGCTACACCCAAAGAAAGAACACTGGGAAATGAATATAAACTGCTTGCATTTTTGTTTTTCTTCCCGGGTTATTTATACCTTCTGAATCCAATTCTCCCTGTGTAACAAGAGAACTGTTCGGTTCTGCACATATATATTGTATCTAGGATATAATGTTACCTATTTAACATATAAAGGACTGCTTGCCATCTGGGGAAGGGGATGGAGGGAGGGAGGGGAAAAATCAGAACAGAAGTGAGTGCAAGTGATAATGTTGTAAAAAATTACCCTGGCATGGGTTCTGTCAATAAAAAGTTATTAAAAAAAAAAAAAAAAAAGATTTTGCTATTCGTTTAGTTCCTAACTTTAAAACCCTAGGTGGCGTACTTCTATAAGACTGTAGATATTTTAAAGGAAAAATTTCTGGAAGTTAGAATTTTGTTATTTTGTTAATATCCTTATTAGTAAATGGTCTAAAAAGTATTTGTAAAAGTACTTAAGTACATATTTCTAAATATTATCTTGAACTGGAATAGAAATCAAATATTTCACAAAATCTAATCTAATGAAGATGATTATCATGCCCATTTACAAAAATTTGGCTAAGCCAAATTGCATATGTAGAGAAAAAAATAAATTTTTATAATATTTAACGTGTCCAAAAGTGAAAATGAAAACTCATCTGTTAAACATTTTAACTGTTAATTGATATTCTGTTTGTAAAATTAAAATGATTTTTCTTTTCTTCTGACCCAACATACATAGTAAGACTAAATCTTTGAAGAATTCACAGGTAACTTTCAAATTTACAATTTTTCTTCACTGTTCATATTTGAAGATAATTTTTCAACTAACTACATAGATATCTAGATGTATGGAATTAATTGAATGAAGCCATGAAATTTGATGTGTGATCACTAATCCTTAAAATAAAGGGCATACAATTTACTTGTTTGAATTAATTCAAAAGAGTTTGTTGCTGTCTATTAACTCTGTGTAACATGTATGGTATAAATACAGGAATCTCTATTTGACTGATATGTATGCCTCAGCTACTAATTCCTTAAAATAATATCCAAATTTAGCTGTTTAAAATGCTTTTTAAACAAGTAAGTCCTCAAAAGTCTTTCTTCAGCAAAACTCTCTTGAAATCATCTAGTGATGTGCCTAACTAGAGAGAAGTTTTGAATATTCTTCTGTGTGTGACCTATTTATACTAACTCTAAAAGTTTGGCTTCAATCAGCATACTAGTAAAACGAAATACTATGTGACTGTTGTTTCAGATCCTCTCTGGACACTGTAAGATCAAGATAATGTGGACAAAACTGCTCCATAACCCACCATGTCAGCTTCAGCAATTCCACCCCTTCAAGACAGCTAAAATATTTGTTATGACTGTTTTGGAAATTCTGTAGTTGATCTGAAACTGATACCATGCTATTTGCTAGTTTACCAAAGAATATTTAGGGAAGAAAGTGGAGAGCTAAGGGAGTTGACCTCTAATTAAGAGACGTAAGAGAGATCGTAACAAGGAATATCCTTTCCCAAAGGGACCTATTCTGCACCAATAGTCTTAGAGTTGAATTAGATGTTGAGAAGTTAAGTGACCTGATCACAAACTGGCAAGTGACTTGTCACAAAGTCAATATGGCAAGTTAGAGGCAGTACTAGAATATGTCAGCTCTTCATTAACTATACCAAACTACCAAAGAACATACTTCTTTTGTGACATATATGTGATGTGGGTACAGTCTCCCAATATTACTACTAAAGAATTGAAATTTCTTTGAATAATAATTTAAGCTATAGGTGAGCACAGACTCCTTCAGGCATGTGGTTATTTTTTTTTTTCCATATGGAAATGTAGATCCCCAAACTCTTCAATCTTATTCTTAAAAGTGAATCTGCTGGCACTGTAATAGGAATACACTCCCAACAGCAACTACCACAGGATCATCACATTTGGAATTCTCTACTTTTCTATCAGATGTATTTATTAGGTGAGGAGATAGTAATGGCATTTAAGAAGATGAAATTGGAAAGAATGACTAGACCTGACCAAGGCCATATCCAAGAAATCTAAGCCAGAAACAAAATTTTAAATTATTTATAGAACAATTCCAAAATAATAGAAAAGATCAGACTGTTTTTATAAAAGAACCAAAAACCAATGGTTGAGGAAACATCGAGGACTTTCAGCCCCCAAAGATATTTTCTCATATCTATAAAATATCCAGATGATCTACATTTGTCTCAATAATTTTAATAATAAAAACTCAAGGACAATACAAGTAAACTCAAATACATAATTTTCATCTGCAGACAATTTAAGGTTTGATAGATGTACTATACCACTATTTATTTTTTAATTATATATTTTTTTCAATGAGCAAAATTCCATCTTCTTACCCTCCCGTCACAGCCTTATTTCCCTACACCTACCTAATCAAGAATTAAAGAAAAACAAATATAAACAATCAAATTCCCATGCTGGCAATTTTTTAAAAAGTTTCATTTTGAACCCTCCATTCTTTATCTTTTTTTGTTAGGAAGTGGACAGCTCCATTCACTCCTTTAGAATCCTGACTGAACATCATACTAACAGTTCGTAATTCTTTCAAAGTTGGTTGCCTTTACCATGTTCAAATTGCTTTTCTGGTTCTATACATTTCACATTGCATCAGTTTTTAATTTCTTCCCAGATTTTTCTAAAACCTTTTCTATCATCTTACAGCACAATAGTATTTTAATATACATATGTAATAAGTTGTTCATCTAACCTCAATTTATGGACATCCTTTCAGATCTCATTGGTTTGCCACATCAAAGAGATACAAATACTTTCATACATTCTTAGAGTTTGTTTTTGATCAGAGCTAATTCTTCCCTTAATCTATTCATTTTCTCTTTTCCTTCCCTTCTATTTTCCTATTGAGTGAAATGTATTCATGCATACAATTCTTCTTTGTCTTTTGTCTCTCTGTAACATGAACTATTTCTTCCTTTAACCAGTTCAGATGAAAGACTGATGTTTCAGTTACTTCTCTCTATTCCCTCCTCCTTTTTCATCATACACTTATAATGTGCACCGTATTTTGCTAATCTTCCTTTTCCTCTCCTCCCCAGATATGTTACTCTTTCCCTTTTCATTCTTAAGATAAAGATATAACAGAATCATTCCCAAACCTTGTCTAATTAGAATCTCTCTGGCTTTGGTAATGATGGAATTTAGAAGGGGAAACAGGTATCATCTCCTCATTAAGGTAATGGAAGCAGTTTAATCCTTTTTGTTTATTCATGTTTACCTAAATTTTCATGCTTCTCTTAACTCGTGTTTGAAGTTCCAAGTTTCTTCACAATTCTGGGATTTTTATCAGGATGCTCAGAGCTCTATTTCATTAAAAGTCTATTTTTCTCCTTTAGCATTACATTTTATTTTGTTCAGTAAATTGTACTTGGTTATAAATCTTTGCCTTCTGGAAGACTGTATTCCAAGTTCACCACTCCTTATATCACTGCTAAAACATATTAGATCCTGACTGTGGCTCCTTGGTATTTGATTTATTTCTAGATGACTGCAGTATTTTGGGGGGGAGGGAAGGAGACAGAAGACTCTAGATTTTGGTTATTATGTTCCTAAAATTTTCATTTGATTTCTTTCACCAGTGGATTTTTTAAAAAATTATTATTCTCTCTGCTTTGCCCTTCTGTTCTAAGATACCTGGACAGTCTTCTAAGATTCTTTTTGAAATATGAGCTCTCTTTTTGATCATGGCTTTCAGATAATTTAATAACTATTAATTTTTTTTCTCTTTTTTAAAAAAAAGTTTTGCAAATCAGTTGTTTTTTCTGTATCTTTTAAAGTTTGTTTTAATATTTCTTGTTGTTTGGAGGAATGATCGGCTTCTATTTTACCCATTCTAATTTTCAGAGTTTGTTACTATAGCAAGGTTTTGTACCTTTTGTGCCAAGCTATTTCCTTTTCAATTATTTCTTTCATGGCTCTCATTTCTTTTCCATTTTTTCCCCTCAAATGTTCTCATTTCATTTCTTAATTTTTTTAATCTCTTTTTTTTAAAACTCTTGGTTCATTTCCAGGAATTCCAGTAGAATTTGTGCCCTAGCTGTTTTATTCTTCAATTTTGCTTATAGAAGTTTGGAGTCATTGTCTTCTCTTCTATTTGTACCTTAAGCTTCCCTGTCACCTTAATCTTTTATGGTGGGATTTTGTTTGCTTATTCTTCTAATCTTCTTACTTCAGACCTACTGTTGGGACTGGTCCTATTGTTGCTTTCTTGGGAATATTGAGTACTGCTTTTTCCAGGATATCAAGAATAGCTCATTCTGGGAACTTGCAAGCTTTCAAAGTACTCTAAAAGTTGTCTGATCCACACTAAATTATGACTACTATTTTCCCAGGTTTGAGTTCTATAAGTGTCTGACCTAGACTTGGGTTTGAGCAATAATCTAATGTTGCTGAATTCAATCCCTATCAACATTAAGTCCTGTTGGTTCAGTGATAGAACTGTAAGCTCCCCTTTGGTCTAGGATTCCTGCCCTGTTTATTCTTCAGCAGGGCTAAATGCTGAAACAGATTCCATTCTGTTAGGATCTATGCCATATGGCGGCTGCTTGCTTCTAAATTTTCTCTTTTCTCAGTGCATCATTACTGTTCATAAGTTCCTTTCTCAGTTTGCACTGGAACTATGATGCAGAATATTGTGACAGACCTGGGGTTGCCCCTGCTTTATCCTCTTGCCCAGTGCACAGCTTCTTAGACACTAGAGTTTTATACATGAGTTGTGCACATAGTCCTACTCAATTCCGATTATCCACAGACTCCTCTAAATCACTATGCCAACCTGCGCTGAAAATGTGACTCATTGTGGCTTTTTCTGAATTTCCCCATGTAGCTAGATAGTTCTTTGACACATATATAGGATAGGCATTGCAAATATACAAATGACTTAAAATTGGATGAGGACATAAGTGTGGCTAGAATTGCAGGAAAAGCATAGTATTTTCAATTATCCAAAACTTCTCAGACAAAAAATCCATCATTTGCACCTTAATACACTTCTGGTGCTGCTTTTATAGCTGGTAATGTGAACACCATGCTCTCAGTAGAAGTGAAACTATAATTAACACAAGGGAAAATGGAAAGATATGTAGTAGGCATAAGTAGGCTGAATAAAGCACAGACAACCAGGTATGTTGGAGAAGCAGAGTTGTAAAAGATTATTGAGAATATTTGAGTGATGGGGACAAACTGCACCCATTCCCAATAAGATCAGGAGTGAAACAAGGTTGCCCACTATCACCGTTACTATTTAATATTGTATTAGAAATGCTAGCTTTGGCAATAAGAGTTGAGAAAGAGATTAAAGGAATAAGAATAGGCAATGGGGAAACCAAATTATCACTCTTTGCTGATGATATGATGGTATACTTAGAGAACCCTAGAGATTCTACTAAAAAGTTATTAGAGAATATTTGAGTGAAGGAAGATGAGTCAGTTCAAGTGCTTTACTAGTAGGTAGTCCTGAATTTTTTTTTAAAAAAGAGGAAGGCCCCTATCATATTAATCTCTTATGAAAAATTGATGGAAAGGAATGGATAAGAACTGCAGAGGAAAAAAATACAGAAGGATCATGATTTGCACTGGTAGAAGTAATGCCCATACCAATGAAATCATAGATCCACCAAAATATTAATTTCCTAACTGCTTACAGGTTATTATCTTTCATATATAAGTTATCAGATTTGCATATCAAGAATTATGATTATGATGAGCAGTTAAGGTAGAAAAATAAAACAAAAGGCTTAATGTATTTTCAAATTTAAAATTTAAAGATAGACACTTCTATTTTTAAGCACTGCTATATTATAAGTTTGCTTCATTACTTTTGTGACCATTTAAAGTCCCAACAGAAGCAGGGAATCTTGTTATACTTCTTCATTGCTCAAAAAGTTTTAATGGACTTTTTTTATTTTTTATTTTATTTAATAATAACTTTGTATTGACAAAATCCATGCCAGGGTAATCTTTTACAACATTATTCCTTGCACTCGCTTATGTTTCGTTTTTTCCCATCCCTCCCTCTACCCCCCCCCCCCCAAGATGGCAAGCAGTCCTATACATGTTAAATATGTTGCAGTATATCCTAGATATAATACATATTTGCAGAACCAAACAGTTCTCCTGTTGCACAGGGAGAATTGGATTCAGAAGGTAAAAATAACTCGGGAAGAAAATAAAAAATGCAAATAGTTCACATTCGTTTCCCAGTGTTCCTTCTTTGGGTGTAGCTGTTTCTGTCCATCATTTATCCATTTAATGGACTTTTTAGACTGATTCTAAGATAAAATACAGATTTCTGTTTTTACATTTAAAGACCTTCACCATTTGATTCCAAGATATCTTTCTAGGATGATTACCAATTACTCCTTCCATACACTCCAATGAAACCAGTCTGCCTTCTATATTCCTTACACATGAAATTGTATTTCCCGCTTCTACATTTAGCATAGTACCTGACATATGGTAAATACTTAGTTTTATTTACTTGCATTTTACAAGGTGTTCCTCATGCCTCTCCTGACTCCTCTCAATATTACAGAATCCTTAGAAAACAATCTCCCTCCTCTTCTCAATAACTTAGAATGCTTGAATCTCTTAAAAGCTCATCTGAAGTGCCCTCACAGCTACCACAAGATTCTTCTTGCTCTCCCTGGTTATTAACACCTTCCTCCAAACACATTGTTTTGTATTGCATATTGAATATATTTTGCATTTAGCTGTATAGGTGTTATTTCCCCTTAGTAGAATTATTCCTTGAAGGTAGGCATCAGTTTTCACTTTGGGCTGACATCAAATGCTTAAAATATGCCTTTTGAAATATTTAATTCTAGTTATAGGGAATTCCTTAATGAACTTTAAATAGACACATTTTCCTGATATCTACTAAATTTATTAAATAACTACTATAAAGTTAAAGATAATGAATATATAGAGGTCCAAATGCTCCCCACATCTATTGTTAAAATACCAACATTATACCTGCTATAGCAATAACATTATATTAAAATGCCTGGTTTTTCTCCAAATGTAATAACATTCCTATTCATTCTTTTCTCCCCCAAAAAGAAAAATAAAATCCATCAAAAGTTAAAAACTAGTTTAAAAAATTGGTTTTTCTTTATGTACTTTAATATTTCAATATGGTCAGTTCATAAAAGTTAGAAGAAATGAAATTTAAGGATTTGGGACATCTTGTCAATGTGCTAACTGCAACTTATTTCATCAAGATATCTTATTGTATGATATAATAGAATGGAATAAAATAATTTCTGCATTTCATTCATTTGGTTACAAGAAAATCCTGAATAGACTCAAAAACAATAAGCATTTATTGAATGTGTACTATGCAAGGTTCCCATCGAGGCACTAAGGATAAAAAAGAAAAATGAGACACTACCCTCAAGTTTACATTCTACTGAAAACAACTCCAATTGCACTTTTACAAGCATGACTAGCCTTAGTCTTATGTAAAGGGAGCTAAGGAGGTTGAAATCAATGCAATTCAATAAATGTTCATTATATTTGCTATTTTGTGGTGCTGTCCAAGGTACTTACTACATAAGAGGCCACAGAGTTCAGCAATAGAAGTGGTGTCAAACTCAAAGAGAAATGAGATTATTAAACCATACATAAGGATCCATCAAACTAACTTAGAAAGCAACATATTGGCAGTATCTATGTTTTATATTCTTTAAATTTATTTTGTTAAATACTTCATAATAATTTTTGAGAAATCTGAAGTGAACTGAATGCTGGACTTGAAATCTTTAAGATCTGAATTAAAAATTATTTCAGAAATTTATTGTTTGAACTCAAAGAAGCTCCTTAACCTCACTCAGCATCAGTTTCATCATCAAGAGTAATAGCAACCAAGTACCTCAGAATGTAATGAAGATCAAAATAAATAATGTCAAGTCTTGCAAACCTTCAAATGCTAACAGATACTAGCTGTCAAGCAGAATCTAATACGATGTGTATGGCAGAAGAAACAAACAAGTACAAGGGAAAGTGAGAAATGCAAAGGAAAGATCAAGATCATATATAAAATTGAAGGATAAAGAAATTACTTTTACCTAGTGGAAGAGTGAGGTCCATATAGAATGGATTTTGGAGGAAAGACAACAAGGAAAGAATGAACAAAGGCATAAAGGCAGAAGGGGACACATGTCAATACTGAGCATGGCCTGAACCAGATTAAAATATAATTGGGAAATATTTAACAAAACAAAAATTCAGGAGTTTTGACAACATGTATCTTATATTTGAGAAGTTAAAGGTTCTCTCTCTCTCTCTCTCTGTGTGTCTCTCTCTCTCTCTGTATACACACACACACACACACACACACACACACACACACACACACACACATTTTGCTAAGGCCATCTAGCTGCCTCTATTTACAATAGTCTTAAGAAACAAGGACATAGATCAACTAGGTGGTGCTGTGGATAGAGCACCAGCCCTCAAGTCAGGAGAATTTGAGTTCAAATCTGGCCTTAGACACTTAACACTTACTAGCTGTGTGACCCCAGTTGTCTCAGTTTAAAAAAAAAAAAAAAAAGGGAGAGAGAGATAAGGACATAAGATGTAGCATGGTTATAGCTGGAATACAGAGGGATTAATAATGACATGTTTGTGAAGGGAAAAGAATAGTAATGAAAAACTATAGGAATATGAACTGGACTTGTGATTTCATTGGTATACAGGAAATGCTATTTACCAGTATATATCAGCACCTTTTAAGAAATAATCTGAATGGCCCAGAACACTGCAATTGTGACTTGGCGACATTCACAAAGTTAGTATGTATTAGAGATAGAATTCAAGGCTATATGCCCGGTACTAAGCACTAAGCACTGAGGATACAAAGAAAGGCTTTAAAAATATACTAACTGGATAGATAACAATCAAACTACATACAAATAAAATGTATGCTGAATAAATTGAGAGAATCTTAGAAGGAAGGGAATTACATTAAGGAGAATAGGAAAGGCTTCTTGCAGCTGGTTGGATTTTATTTGTTGTTAAATTTATTCATTTCATATTTTTCCCCAGTTACATTTAAAACAATTTTTTTTTTTTTTTTTACATTTGGGTTTAAAAATTCTCACCCTTCTCCACCTCCTACCCCCTACCAAGAAACCACATATGAAATTATGCAAAACATTTTCATAAAAGTTATGTTGTAAAAGAAAACATAGATCTCCCACCACAATTAAAAAAAAAAAAAGTGTGTATGATAGAGACACACAGAGAGAGAAAATGAATGAATGAATATGCTTAAATCTATATTCAGACACAATCAGTTCTTTCTCTGGGTACAGTTAAGATTTTTCATCACAAATTCTTCAAATTAGTCATGGATCACTGTACTGCTAAGGATAGTAAAGTCATTTAAAGCTGGTCATCCCAGAACATTGCTATTACTCTCTATATAGTACATTTCACTTTGCTTGAGTTCATAGAAGACTTTCCAGGATTTTTTCTGAGAGTATCCTGCTCATCATTTCCCATAGAACAGTAATATTCTATGACAATTACAAACCATATTTTATTTAGCCATTCCCCAACTGATGGGCATCCCTTAAATTTCCATTTTTTTTTGCCCTGAGAGCTGCTACACATATTTTTGTACATACAAGTCCTTTTCCCTTTTGTTTTTAAAAACTCTTTTAGCATGCATGCCTATTTGTGGTATTGTTAGGTCAAAGAATATGCATGAATTTATAGCCCTTTGGGCACAAATCATATCTTTTAGTCATTTTTCAAATGGGGTACGGCTTATTTTTTTTAATTTCATTAAAGGCCTCATCAGAAAAACTTGCTTCAAGATTCTTTTTTTACAATTATTATTGCCAACTGTATTTTCCCCCATTTATTGTTCTCTCTCCTTTCACTCTGTCCATTCTCAAAAGTGCTTTCCTACTTTACTTACTCCTTCCCCCAATATGCCTTCTTTTAACTCCCTCTACTTCCTATATCCCATTCCCCTATTATATATATATATATATATATATATATATGACATTTCTATACCCCTATCAAATGTTATTTCCTCCAAGCTCATTCTGATGAGCATAAGGTTCACTCACTCAACCTTTATTCTCCCTCTTCCCCTCCACTTTTTCTTGCCTCTTTTTAATGGCAGATAATTTACACTATTTCACTTCTCCCTTTCTTTCTCCCAGTACATTACTCTCACTTCTTAATTTCATTATCCCTTCATATTTATCTCACACTTGTGCCCTCTGTCCATATATACTCCTTCAAACTGCCATAATGAGAAAGTTCTGAGTTACAAGTATCATCCTTTCATGTAGGAATGCAAACAGATAAACTTTAAGTCCTTATATTACTTTCCTGATTTACCTCCTTATGCATCTCCTGAGTCCTATATTTGAAAATCAGATTTTCCATTCAGCTCTAGTCTTTCCATGACTTATGCTTGAAAATACTCTATTTCATTGAATATCTACCTTTTCTCCTTGAAGGATAATACTTAGTTTTGCTGGATAGGTGAATCTTGGTTTGTAATCCTAACTCCACTGCCCTCTAGAATATCATATTCTAAGACCTATGGGCCTTTAATGTAAAAGCTGCTAAATTTTGAATTATCCTGACTGAAGCTTCTTGAATTGTTTCTTTTTGAATGTTAACAATTATTTTCTCCTTGTCCTGGGAATTTTTATTTTGGGATCTCTTTCAGGAGGTGATTGAGGGATTCTTTCAATTTCTATTTTACCCTATAGTCCTAGACTATCAGAACAGTTTTCCTTGATAATTTCTTGAAAGCTGATTTCAGATTCTTTTTTTGACCATGACTTTCAGGTAGACCAATAATTTAAAAATTCTTTGCTGGATTTTATTTTCCGGGCCAGTTGTTTTTCCATTGAGGTATTTCATTTTTTCTATCTTTCCTTTTTTTGTTTTTGTTTTGCTATATAGTATCCTGATTTCTCATAAAGCTCAATTCTAATTTTTAAGGAATTATTTTCTTCAATGAGCTTTTGCACCACTTCCCAATAGCCAATTTTGCTTTATAAACCATTTTCGTGCTCTTCTTTCTCTATCTCTGTATCTTTCTCATTTGATTTTCAAAATCCTTTTTGAGCTCTTACATGGCCTGATCCAATTTTAATTTTTCTGGAAGTTTTTGGATGCAGGAGTTTTGACTTTATCTTCTGATTGTGTGTTTTGATCTTCCTTGTCACCATAGTAACATTTGGTGATGAGAAACGTTTTTGTTGTTGTCTGCTCATGTTACTAGCCTTTAATTCAGCTTTTAACTCTCTGTTTAATTAGGGTTCTGTTTCCAGGGTGGAGGGTGCCCTGTCCCAAACTTTAGTTTGTGCAGCTGTTTTCAGAGATACTTCTAGAGATCTGACTATAAGCCCTGGAACAATTAAGAATGTCCCCACCCTGTGGGGATTGATGTGCTGTACAGCAAGAGTCTTGCTTTGCTGGCACTAAGGCTGAAGCTAGGCCTGTGCTAGCGCAGCTTCCACTGGGATTGTACACTGGGCTCCCACTCTGGTTCCACAAACCTTTTCTGCTGACCTTCTAAGTTGCCTTCAGCCCGGAGAATGTTCTACTCCATCTTTTTGGGTTTTCTGACACTTTAAAATTTGTTTAGTCCTTATTTAAAGGAATTTGAAGCAGTTCTGGGGAGAAGTTAGGCTCCCCATCTTGGCTCTGCCTCCTAGCAGGTGGGATTTTAGCTGGGAGGAAACCAGGAAAGACAGAAAAAGAAATGTTATTATAAATGCATTTGAGAGATGAAACATCTTGTGAGACAACAACAGAGACAACAGAGCAAGTAGGTCAGTGTCACTGAAATAGGATACATGGAGGAAATTAAGATTTAGGATGATTGGAAAAAATAGAATTGCAGATTATGAAGGTCTTTAAAAGATAATAGGGAACAACTTCAATTTACTAAATAAGGGAAGTGACATGGCCAGATTTAGGAATATCAATTTATCAGATGAATGAAGGATGGCCTCAGATGAGGAGAAACGTAAGGCAGGGAGACCAAGTAGGAGGCTATTGCAAATGGTCCAGAAATGAGGTCAGGAGGACTCACTAAAGGATAGTAACAAAGTCAGAGAAAAGAAAGGAACATGTAGAAATGTTGTATAAACCAAAATAAAAGATAGAAGGTAGGTTCAATAGGACTTGATGACTGCTTGACCATAGATCTGAGAATCATCAGCAGTTGAACTCACTGGAGCTGACGAGATCACCAAGCAAAATAGTATAATAGTATATAAAATAGTATATATACAAAAAAAAAAATACAGAGGGGAAAAAAAATTTAGGAAAAAGTCTTATAGACAAGCAATTATTAGGTATAACCTCAATAAAGATTCAGCAAAGGAGTCAAGACTAGATATTAGGAGAAACAGGAGAATATAGAGAAGACAAGTGAAAGAGAAACAAAAGAGAAAAAGAAAGCAAGAGGAGAGTGTTAGTTCAGCTTCACCAATAGAAAGGATGGAACGGTTTGACAGCAGTTCTGAAGAGTATAAGGTTTACTAAATTCCAAGCAGAGTCAACAGTATGATAGAACAGCCAAGGACAATTCAATCTCAGATCAGATTAAGAGGAACAAAGCTTTCAAGATTAGGGAATTCATGGTTCTACTGTTCTCTGTGCTTGTCATATGGAAAATGATGTTCAATTATAGTTTAAGATATACTTTGAGAAGCTAGTGAATGTCTAGATGAAGGCTATCAATAATAAAAGTCCTTAAGTACATGACATACTAGGATTGCTGATGTTTATTCTGAAAAAAGATGGAGATGTTCAAAAGTAGAATGGGCTGCCTCAAATGGTTCCCCTTCTTTGGAGGACTTCAAGCAGAGACTATACTACTGGTAGACAGTAGAAATTTCTGTTTTGTAAACAAACTTAGTATATAATATGAGGTTCTATTCCAGTTTTATCAAGCATATTCCTATAAAATGACCTGTTTTAGTTTAAAAGAAAATAGTCATCCATGATAAATAAATGTCTCTACCATTTATTAGCTATATGACCTTGGCAAACCCACTTCACCTACATATATTATTTATAAAAATACAGATTAATGGTAACTGAACTAAAGAGTTTTTCTATAAAGACAATTTTTATTAAACTTTGAACTTTAAGGAAAGGAGAAAGATAGGCATAAGTAACAAGGAAAGAACCAGTGGAAAAGGTAATAACTAAACTGAAAGTGAGGAAATCTCCAGTGGAGGATCTAGCAAAAAAACCTGCCTCTTCCATCATGACTGAAGCAAAGGCTTTATGTGCTCTATCTCATTATTTATCCTGGATATTAACTCCTGAGTAGACATTTTTGTGCCACATTTCCCAATTCAAAGAACATGGACATTCTCCTTGGCTTTTCTGTCAAAAACAAAAGAAGAATCACATAGTTCAACCTTCTCACCAGGATCTTATTTTCATTCTTCTTTCTTAGCTATTCTTTTCTCTAAATATATTTTCAAAGACAAAACAATAAAAATATTTTTGTTGTCCTTCCACTTCCTCACTAATCTCAATTCAATGCTAGCTAATATTCATTATAATTTTTAGAGATTGCTTTTCTAGCCTTCCTCTATGATCTGCCTATACTTTGATCTGGGGACAGTCTCCAGGAAGCAATCCATAATACAGATTTTAGCTATACCATAGTAAAGCATTCATTATATATTATAGTTATTTCTGCATATATAATATATTCCAACAAACTTTGTATCTCTTTCTGTCAAATAGATCTATAACAGTATTTTACATACCAGAAGCAATTAAGAAACAAATATGTGCTCAATACTCACACTGGTAAATCCCCATCACCAGCTGATAACTAGCAATGTTAATGTCTTTAAATGTATTTCTTGACTCAATTTGTGGTAATTTTACCCAACAAATATCAATATGAGAAAGAATTCTATTTCTATACACAAGTTTAAGAAACCATCTTGGTTTCATTTAATATGTTTATTTTCTACATCAGATATGGCTTAAAAGCAGTTTACAGAGACGATTTAACAAATGACACATAATTAATGGAGTCTTCTTCGATTTCTCTTCCTTAGAAATTTCAGTTAGCTTTCTCTATCATCCTGCTTAGCAGCAAAAAGCATTTTTTATTTTATACAAATATCTTATTAATGGTTACTTGGTATAAATAGCAGTGGGCACATAGTATATAACTCACAGACTAATAAGATTGATTGTGGAATTATAAAATTAATGTGAGTTTTTAAAACCTTAAGACTGAGTGATCTGCAGTGTTTCCAACATGTCTTCTACTGCCTTAAGAGAGTATTTCGTTTCCTTCTTACTTCGTCCTGCAAACTAAAAAAGAAAATTCAATTAAACTCATTTTTAATCTTTACTTGATGGCACACAATGTATTATATAAATGACAATGTATATGTCACTTTTTAAAAAAGAAATAATATTGATCTATTGAATTCAATTATCACTAGCCTTTCCCTCTCAGCTCTAACCCTATATCAATATTTATTAAACATTTTTAACTAGATATATTGCACACATCTTAACAAGATAGTAGAAATAGACCTAATCCTCACCCCCCACTTCAGTTCTCTTCCAAATTTCTCTTATTGTGGAGGGTCCCATCATCCATGAGATTTCACTGTTATTCTTATTCTTCTCTCATTCTATATTATATATTTAATCAGTTGCCAGATTTTGTTCCCTCTTCCATTCTTTCCAATATATTCCTTTCTTTCCATTTAAACAGACATCATCTTGGCTCAAACTCTAATTATCTCTTCCTTGAAATAATACATTCATAACAGTCTCCAAACTGGTCTTTTTGACTCAGGCCTTTCCTCAATCTAATTCATCTTCCCATTTAGCAAAGTGATTTTTCCCAAACCACAATTCTGAGCATGTCATTCCGTTAACTCAAACTGCAGTGGCCTCTTATTACCTCAAGGATCAAATACAATTTCTTTTTCACATCTTTGAAATTGGGTCCAATTTACCTCTTCACCCTAATTGCACATTATTCTTCTAAGAGGAAGGGAAAAGGGAACAAATATTTATGTAGACTCTACTAAAGCGAGATAATATGCTATCTTAATATTATATTAACACATTTGATCCTCATAACAACCCTAAGAAGTGCTATTTTTATCCCCATTTTACAACTGAGGAAACTGAGGGACACAGAGGTCAAGTGAGATACCCAGGGTCACAAATTCAGTAAGTATTTAAGGCTGGGTTTGAGCTCCATTCTCTCTGACTTTCAAACCTAGTTCTACCTAACTACAATTCAGACTAGTCAGTCATTCTAATTATACTGGCCAACTTTTTTACTGCTCCTCATATATAACACTCCATTTCCTATTTCTCCCAATGGCCAAGAATATACTCTACCACTACACACCTGTCAGATTGGCTAAGATGACAGGAAAAGATAATGACGAATGTTGGAGGGGATGTGGGAAAACACTGATGCATTGTTGGTGGAGGTGTGAACAGATCCAATCATTCTGGAGAACAATTTGGAACTATGCTCAAAAAGTTATGAAACTGTGCATACCTTTTGATCCAGCAGTGTTACTACTGGGCTTATATCCCAAAGAGATATTAAAGAAGGAAAAGGGTGTATACACACCCTTTGCACAAGTGTATGTACAAAAATGTTTGTGGCAGTCCTTTTCGTAGTGGCTAGAAACTGGAAATTGAATGGATACCCATCAATTGGTGAATGGTTGGGTAAATTGTGGGATATGAATGTTATGGAATATTATTGTTCTGTAAGAAATGACCAGCAGGATGAATACAGAGAGGCTTGGAGAGACTTAGACGAAATGATGCTAAGTGAAATGAGCAGAACCAGGAGATTATTATATACCTCAACAATGATACTGTATGAAGATATATTCTGATGGAAGTGGACATCTTCAACAATGAGAAGATCCAATTCAATTCCAATTGATCAACGATGGACAGAACCAGCTACACTCAGAGAAACACTGGGAAATGAATGTGGACTACTTGCATTTTTATTTTTCTTGCCAGACTATTTTTACTTTTTTGAATTCGATTTTTCTTGTGCAACAAGAGAACTGTACAGATGTTTACACATATATTGTATTTAAGATATACTTTAACATGTTTAACATGTATGAGACTGCCTGCCTTCTAAGGGAGGGAGTGGAAGGAGGGAAGGGAAAAGTTGGAACAGAAGTGATTACAAGGGACAATGTTGAAAAATTACCCAAGCATATGTTCTGTCAAGAAAAAGCTATACAAAAATAAATAAATAGATGAATATTTAATTGAAAAAAAAAGAACATTCTCTCTCCTTACTTATTAATAAGAATGCTTAGTTTCCTTTCTTACTCAAATATCATTTTCAGCATAAGATCCTTCTTGCTCTCCCTATCTGGTAGTGAATTTCCCTTTATTTTTTTCCCCTACTTTATATATTCTAATATTCTGATCTCTAATATATTCCAAACTCCTTTGGGGCAAAGATTTCATTTTGATCTTTATATCTCCATAGTATCTTGCACACAGTAGGCATTTAATATATGTCTTCTGATTGAATGGTAACAGCAGAAACTATTTTAGCAACATGATTATAAAAATGCTTATAATGACTTTCAATACAAACCATATATGAGATTTAAAAGTTTTAATAAGGGTTGTTAATAATTAATCATGTACAATAAGATTTCATTGAACCTTTGGCTAGCTTCTTATCAGACTTGCTTTTTAAAATTATTAACTTTAGCCGTAAAAAATTCTGAAGATGAATTTGAATTTCTATTTCAGTATGATCAGTAATTACCCCCTACCACATTTAGTTTAAAGTATGTTTCTTTTTACTCTACAAAGTATGGAAATAGGTCAAGCAGTCTAATAAATTTAAGTAATTAGCAAGTGACATGTAATTAATTCTTTGTTTTTTTAAAAATACATATTTGCCTTATGATACTTGTATCATAAAAAAAAATAAAGTGACACTATATTTCTGCAGAAAAGTAGGTTAGAAGTTTTCCAATAAAAATATATAATGAAATGCCCACTCTTATGTATTATGGCCATGAAAAGAATACATTTCAGCTTATTTAACTATTAACTAACTAAAATAAAGAAATATTTATCATCAAATAATATCTTTGTATATTTATAAACACAGATATTCAATATAATTCTTGTAACCAAGGTGGAGTGGGGGGTATGCTGACTACCCCATGCTGATTTCAAAATGAGTTTTCTAACTGAAGTGACAATTCCCATCACTCATCAACATCATCTGATTTAGCACAGATTTACTAGCTACGTTGGTGCTTTCTTTCAAGAAAAAGGAATTGAATTTTAGTATACCTGTACTAAACATTTTCCTTCTGTTGAAAATATTGACTGAAATTTGCTATTAAAAACACAATCTATTCTGTAACTAAATGTTATCATCTAAACACTCAATAAATTTTCAAGTGAATACTTTTTCTTCAAACACCAATGCTGTCTTAAATATTTAGTTCTTGATTTATAATGTGTTCCTTCTCTCTAGTAATTAACATAATTTAGCAGACTTCTCATAACCTGTTAAGAAAGATTATGTGATGAAGCACAGGTAATGTCACAGATCCAATAGCTTTAGAAGCTAGTAACCTGTCTATGACCTCTCAAGCTACAATTTAACTTTAGGATTCCCCTACTTCCTAAATCATTAGCTATTAGTTGTTAAATATCATTTGATATGGGGGAGAAAAGAAGATGAAAGGAAGCTTTGGAAATAACACCAAGAAAAGGAAAACATTTTATGGAAAATGTTTTATAATACAAAGCAGAGAGAAAACAACATTTAAACTTCTATTTTTACAATGTTAAAATAAAAAGTTCTGAAGTAAATAAGAAACTACTTACTGTTTCCATTAGTTTGCTGATTAACTTCTAGAGATTTAGGGAGAACAGAAAGCCTTTTAGTCTACTCTTCAACTAAATAAGAAC
Source organism: Antechinus flavipes (assembly GCF_016432865.1). Taxonomy (NCBI): domain Eukaryota; kingdom Metazoa; phylum Chordata; class Mammalia; order Dasyuromorphia; family Dasyuridae; genus Antechinus; species Antechinus flavipes. The sequence continues at coordinate 595,626,050 of NC_067398.1, read as the reverse complement.
ATTCTGTTAAGATACTTCAAGTCCAATTCCTTGAGAAAAAGGTTTGATGAAGAGAAAACATAGGATATACTACTTGGAAAAACTTATGCTAAATAATCTCTCCTCAAAAATAAAAACCTTCTGTAAGAACTGATGTAAGAATGCAATCTAATGTATCAGTAAGACTTATAATTCATGCTAAAGCATGTAATATTTTATCTAAGTTCTGAACCAAAATATTAGTTATATTAAGTTGTGATTATTTATAATTTAATAAAAAATACAATGAAGATAGTGTCAACATTACAGACATCCAACACAATTTAGGGGAACAAAACCTCTTTGTGTCAAAACAAATAAAAGGATGTTTCAAACTAAATCTATCATTTTACATTTTGCTTGACAAGCAATTATTTTGTTTATTCCAAAATTAGATGGCAATTTAACTGATTAAGCCGGAATACTATTTTCCCCAAAATCACAATTTGATTTTCTATTTCCGAAATAGTTTGTAACAGAATCACCTCTGAAATCATAAATAACAAATGGATGGCCAACACTGAAGAATTTAACAGTGTACCAAAGAAGCATTTATCTGGAAAATTACTGCAAGTAAGATCACATTAAATGTTTTTTGTGAGCTTTAATCAAATTTGCCTGCCAGTGCTGAAAATACCTCAGCCATTGAACATGCTAAACCAATTATCAAGAACAAGAACAAGAACTAATTGAAAAACAAGAAGTAGCCATATTCTCTTTCATTATTAAATGAAAAGAAAAGAAGCAGTGTTTTAAGAATTTGTTTTGTAATTTACAAATATTCAGAAATAATTCATTAAAAAGTTTACTTTATTCTTATTCTTACATAAGTCAAGAATATAGTTATTAGCTGTTATACTGATGATTAAAAATTATTTTCTATGGTAATCACAAATCATATAAATGATATAATTGTAAAATTTTAATTATCTGTAAAATGATGATAATTCCTAATTGAGTATTACTGATCATAAAATTAAGTGCAATTAAAAAACCTTCAAATATTAAAAAGTTATATAAACACTATATATTATCATGATGAAAAATGAGTTCATCACATTTTATCTAAAATTTTCTTCTTTGTTGATCAGAGAAAAATTTCTGATAAGAAAACATAAATACGGGGCAGCTAGGTGGGACAGTGGATAGAGCACCAATTCAGGAAGACCTGAGTTCAAATCTGAACTTAATACTTTCTAGCTGTGTAACCCTGGGCAAGTCACTTAATCTTAATTGTCTCACCAAAAAAACAAACAAACAAATAACAACAACAACAACAACAAAAAACATAAAAACATAAGCACATTTATATAATTGTGTATATAATTTTATCTGAAAACATCTATACGTACATATAGATCTAACCTATGATTTTACTGATATGTAAAAACAGTAAAAAATTATTTTATGATAATTCAAAATTTGTGTTGATTTGGGACCTATGGTGGAATAAAATTTTAACTTTACACTATAATAAAAAACATTTAATAGATTAATATTATAAATATAACTAGGACACAATCTACTGAAGAAAAATATTTTTCAAACAATGTAGCATCTCTCACATATTAAAATATGTATTTTATATAGAGCTTCTTATCTAATTCTTATCTAAAGAATTGCATTAAGGTAGGCATATCAATAGTATTTTGTATTTATATAGCGTTCCAGGTTTATTACAGAATTTCTTCACAAGCCTGTTGGAAACTATGTATTATAAAGCTGCATTTTAAAGTTTAATAATAATTAATATGCACGGAATCAGACAATTAGTATCAGATCAGATTTCATATCCAAGTCTTCTGACTTTTAAGACTGTTTTGAAATGAAGCTGGCTATCATTTTGTACTATATGTCCTTGAACATAATAAGCTTCCCTGCCACCTTTTTCTCAAAAGTGAAAAATAAACACTTGTAATGATTCTTCACTAATTTTTGCTGTATTCTTTCCATTCTCAATTATGAGTTTCTACTACTAAATTTAAAGCTACACACAATGCAACAATAAAAATGAAAGTAATTAGTTTACTTTTTAATACTTGAATACTTAATTGTGATCAAAATTTACATAAATTGGAATCATATCTAGAATCCCTAACTTACTAACAGCTACAGTAATCTTCATTTAAAGTCAGCCACAACCACCAACCCTTCTACTTTAACTTCATTTTACATTCTACCCCACAATAAGGTACTCTGTTCTAGTCTAAATAGTCTGCTACTCCTAGTGAATTCCTTATATCTAACAATGTATTCTCTCCTCACCTTTGCCTCTTAGAAAATTTACAGACCAAAAAAAAAAAAAAAAGCAGTACTATACAAGATGCTTCCTGATCTCAGCTGTGTTTCATTTCTCCTTAATTTACTTTGTAGAATATTATATATATTGATTGATCTCATATAAACTCCTCAGAGGGACTTTTTTTCTTTTTTGTACCCCAGTGCCTTGTATAATATCTAAAATGGGAAGCATTTAAAATTCTCCTACTATGTGCTGTCTTCAGTCTTTTGTTTTTACTCATTCTATGGTCACCCTTCCCAAAGCTCAACAAAAACTACAAACTCTTAATTTTATTTTCAACAGTCCTATTCCCCCAGTATATATCAGTCAGATGTAGGAAAACGAAAAGATTAAATTAATTCATATAAAACTTTGCCTGTGCCTCATAATATTCAATACTCCCAAGAGTTTAGAGTCAATTCAAAAGAACCTTTAATCAGGAGAATTTTAGGCAATGTTGCAGACAAATGCTCAGTCAAAAACCTTCCTTTGGGTACTTCTAGTAAGCTCCTGACTACCACTATTACAACATGTTAATGATGCTCAGATGAAGTGGCAATACTCATTTTCTCTTCTGTCTAGCATTGTTAATCTTGACTGTTCCTCAATTTAGTATAAGTAGGAGAAAGAGCCACTATTCCCTATATTGTCCCAGTCACTGAGGAAAATGTGTGACTTCTTGTTAATGCCAACCAGTATACTTGTGGCTTTGACCCTATTCCCTCACATCAGCAATTCTAACTGTCCCTCCCAATCATCCTTTCTTGCAAATATTCAGTCCCTCTTTAGTCAATCCCTTCCTCCCCCATCTAGGAACATGCCCAGACTTCTCCCATTCTTTAAAACTTTCAACTGATTCTACTGTCCTTTCATGCCACTATCTTATATCCTTTCCCTTTCAGACCCAAACTCATAGGAAAAGCCTCTACTTCCTTCCCCTCACTCCTCAACCTTTTGAAAGCTGTCTTCTGACTACATACACCTGACTAAAATTGTTGACTCTGTGGTTACAAATGATCTCAACTATTAAACCAAAAGACTTTTGTTCAATGCTTGTCTTCTTGATTGCTCTTAAGTACTTAACATTTGACCAAGCCCTACCTCCTGGATACCTCTCTTTGCTTTGTGATATTTTCTCTCCTACCCGCTGTTCATTCCTTCTAACTCTACTTTATTGGATCATCATACATTTTGACCCCATGTGCGTTGGTGTACCTTAGGACTCTGTTGTTGACCTTTTATTTCTTTATCTAAACTTTCTTTGATCTTACTAGCTTCTATTGACTCAATTATTTCTTAGAACTCATAAATCAATCTATCTTCCCACTCGTCTCTTGAGTCAGGTAATGCTTCATCAATTGTCTGCTGGACATCTCCACCTAATTCTTCCATAGTCATCTTGAACTCTATATGTCTAGAATGAAATTCAACCTCTTCCTCCTGAAACCCATTCCTTTCTAATGTCCTTATTTCTATTAAAGAAATGATTTCTTTATAATCTTGAAGGTATCTGCTTGTCTTTTCTCTTACTCCCTTCCTCCATATCCAGTGACAAAAGCCTTATCAATACAACACTGTTCATTTTCATCTCTTCTCAACTCACTATGGGTAATATTTCTAGATTAATTTCACTTATTCTCCTCAATTCACTTTATATTCTAGTCAAATTTACTTACTTTTTGCTTCTGTACATGATAATCAATTTTCTGTCTCTATGACTGAACAGGAGGTGCCACACCAAGTGTCTACTGCCTAATCCTGAAATGTTCAACCTCTTCATCTCCTCCGGAAATCCTTTATCATATTGAAAAATTAGCTCAAACACCACTTTTCACTAAACAAGACTTGGAAGCCTTCTCTAGTCCAAGAGGAGGAGGTATTCATAAACTGGAGATTCCCGGAGCCCTGGGATAATGTGTTGGAATACAGGCACCTACTTCCCTAGTTGGTACGAAACAGAAAAAAAGTAAATCTTTTCTGTTCATTCACCATGCATTTATTCAGTACTTTGGGGGATTTATTCATTACTGAGGATACAAAGTCAAAAATGAAAATGGTAAATACCCGCAAGAAGCTTACATTTTAGTGTGGATAAACCAAATTAGCTAATTCAATACAAAGTAAATATAAAGTTATTAATTTGCTTAGGAGTGAAAGAATATCAACTAGGGAAGAGTGAAGAGTTTTGGTCTAAATAGTCTATTACTCCTAGTGAATTCCCTATACCTAACAACGTAGACCATTTTCATTTTTGACTTTGTTTCCTTGGTACTGAATAAATCCCCCAAAGTACTGAATAAATAAATGCACGATGAATGGAACAGAAAGGATTTACTTTTTTTTCTGCTTCATACTAATTAGGAAAGTAGGTGCCCATATTCTAACACATTATCCTGGGGTTCTGAGAACACCCAGGTTATGAATACACCCTCCTCTTGGACTAGAGAAAGCTTCAAGTCCTTGTATTATAGATACTAAGAGTCTCATATATCTCCCTGTCTCTACTTTTCAATATCCCCCAGCTAAGTTTAGAAATTCTTGATTTATCTGTGTAAAAAATATTATTAATAACACTGCTTTCCTTAATTGCATATCATTTTTGCTTAATTACAATACAGTATAAAATGATGTGTACAAACAATAATCTCACATTGAAAAGTGCTTTAAGATTTACAAAGTGCTTCCTTCACAACTACTATGAAGTAGAAATGTAAATATATACTAGATTAACTTTGTTATAAACTTTTCTTTTCCATTATTAAACTTTAATCACATAAGCTAAGTTTTTGTGGTTGCCTCTTTTTTTCCATATTCAATTTTCTCTACACACAAGTGACACTCAGACGGTTTTTTCCTTTCCGTCATTTTATTCAAACTCAGATGCCATTCTTTTAACTCTCTTAAATAGTCATCAGATTCTATCAGTCTTTCCTTCAAAGTACATCAAATTTTTCCATTCCCCATATTAAAATTTTCTTTCCAACCTTAAGCCCAACCAGATTTTATTATCATAAATATGTTGCCTCCTTTGAATAAAATAAAAATCAACAAATATTTTGAGTGCTTATTTGAGCATATGTCCTATACTACAGGGATAGATTAATATTCCTAATATCTTTGAATATATTATTCCATTCCCTCTACTAAAGAAAATATAATGTCTTTCCACTATCTATTGGATCTAATCTAAATCACTGAAATCAAGACACTTCATAACTTGGCTCCACCTTAAATATCCAACATCTTCAATCCACAAAATGCAGAGAAATGATTCTTAAACAAGCTCTATCTGTTCTCAATATATAATTTAATTCAATACAATATTTAGGTCTTGGGGATTGAGAGTTTACAAGGTACTAACAGATGGGGAAGGAGGCAAACAAATAGGTATAAATATACAAATTATTATACTACATGCTAACAATAATACAATCTCACATTTATATTTTACTTTAAGATTTACTTTTAAGAAAATTGTAGAACTCCTTTAATGAGTCCAAATGTCCTATAAAAAAGCAAAGAACAATTTTTCTAAAAGCAACATTTTATCAAAATTGCTATACTGCAATAAAACATCAAATATAGCAATATCTAAAGATAGCTAAAGTATTATTAACACTGATGGAATACTACTGTGCTAGAAAAAATGATGAGCTGATTGATTTTAGAAAAACATGGACTTACAGGAAATAACAGAGTGAAATGAGCAGAAGAAGAGAGTATTTTACACAGTATCAGCAATATTGTTCTAAGAACAACTTTGAATGGCTAAGTCATTTTGAGAATCATAAATACTCAAATCAACTACAAAGGACCTATGAAGGAAGAAGCTATTCATATCCAAAGAAAAGAATTTATAAACAGACACAGAATATGGGTTTACATATATGTGTGTGTATATGTGTATTCTCTAATGGTAGCTTCCCTAGAGCAGAGTGAGGAGGGAGAAAAAAAATAAAACTTGCATAGTTGAGAACAAAAGAAAACTTAGAAGAAAAGGCAAAAAAACAGTGGAGCTCTGAAAACAGCATTTAGTATGTATTACATAATTTTTTTTTAAAGCAAACTATGAAATGAAAATTTATGGTTTTAAATTGAATTGTATTTTTATATTGTGCTGTATACCTGAAAATATTTTTAATTTTTTGTCTTTTAAGTTCAAAGTGAATACTTAAAAAAATAACAACCTGAAAGCATGATTATCACACAGCAGGAAATTGAAAGATGACTGGTAGACATGAATTGGCTGAACAATATCATCAATGAGAAGTTCTCATAGTTTCAATGATCATTAGATGACTACCAAATCAGTCTCTAAATTTTGATGTGAATCTATAATAACATAAGTACAAGAAATTCTTTTTACTAATACAGACTAGAAACTCACTATTCTGCAATTTATAATCTTAGTTAAGTAACTAAGAGATTAAATGACTTTCTTAGCATCACAAAACCAGTAAGTACCAGAGTGGTTCTTCAATTCAGGTCTTCTTGATTCACAGGATTATATATCTAAAGCTGGAAGAATTTTAGAAACCATTTAATCCTCTCATTTTACAGATGAGGAAATTGAGCATCAGAGAAGTTAAATGGCTTGCCAAAAGTAGCACAAAATAAGAAGCTGCAAGAGGAGGATTTGAATTTAGATGTTCAGTTGACTCCCAAGTTTATGTTCTATATATGCACCATACTGCCAGATGGCTCTCTATCTATCAGTTCTTTCTTATGATATTACATAATGAAACAGAAGTTGTCCTAACATTAAAAAGTTCAATAATGAACTGACCATTTATAAAATTAATAAATTCAAATACTTAACTTAAATTCAAATAACTTAATACTAACTTCTATCCTGGCTCACTATGTCAAAAAAATTTCTTGTTAGTCTACAGATGACTGAAGGTGTTTCAAAGGAGAATATGAATAAAGGAATAAGAAAAGCCCTTACAAAAAGTGATAATGCTCTTGAATATTTTTCAAACAATGATTCTCTTTTTTAATTATATTGTGAAAAATCAAATCTTTTATCAAGAGACATTTTGTTACTGAAAAAATTTGCCAGAAAATCTCCCCAAAAAACAGCTGTTTTATTTTTTGTTCATTTTAAGAAAAATAAAATTTTAAAAAAGCTGATTTTAGTACTTATTTTCTAATTTCTTTTCAAGATAAAATCCCAATCAAAATTTTTTTCCCTTTTACTTATTGTGAAAAATGTAGGTCCTCATTTTAAATGGCCTTTCCCAGTAATAATTATCTTTGGATAAAGAGAAACTGTGGTACTTGTGTGATCCCAAGCAAATCACTATAACTATCTAAGTCTCAATTTTCTTGTCTACAAAATAAGGAGGTTAAAACTAGAAGATTTCTAAAAACCTTTAAAATTTTTTAACCTAAAATGCAGTTGAAATTCTTTCAAAGAAAAAAAAAAAGGTGGAAGAACACTCCAGAAAAGCACTATAAACTAGGAATAACTGTATAGTTCCCTGGGGGACATAAGGCCTAGAAGAGAGAATGAGCTAGGATTTGAACCCAAATCTTAACTCCAAATATACTAAGTACCCTCTTCACTATTACACGAGAAACATTACCCTTCTAGATGAGGATAACTGAAATATATTTTTAAATGTACCCAAGAGAAAAGGAAGTTCAGATGGAAGGACCAAGAAGCAGTTTTGAAATTAACATGTGTCATATATTATATATTATTCTTCCTTTAAAAAGTATGAAAGAAGAGATTCACAGTCTCACATAGCATCTTTTGAGATTAGCTTCGTATAAATGGAAATTTGCATTTCTGGGGATTTGAAGTTCAGAATAAAAAATAAAATTGAAACAAAATTTCACTTTTAGTAAACTTCAGAAGCAAAATGAATGCTTTTTTTGAGTGCAGTATGGTATGCTTGGTGTTCACATAATTTGATAACATAAAATCTATAATGATAAAAACTGACATTTTAAAATGTAGCTACAATCATGATGATAAAGTTGGTCAGTGGAGAGAGGCCAAGAGGAGGGAAAGGGATGGAATGGTAAATGCACAAATAGAATGGTTTCAGCCCACTCTGCTTTAAATTCAAGAATAGAATATGTTGACTACTGATTTTTCTAAAAATCATGCTCTTTTCCTGGTCAATATTTCCCTACATTCTTTATGCATACATATTTCCATATAGATATCATTTTAGATGGTAAAAGATACAAGCATTAAAATCCCAGTATACCAAAAATGCTCAAACCAGATTAAGATGTAATTGGGTAATACTCAACAAAATAAAAATATGACACAATAAATGTTAATTTGTAGTTTTCTAAGGCAAATAAGTAGCTTATAAGGATGTATTTCTATTTAAGTTGGAGACCACTTCTATGGAATTTATAACGTTAATGACTTACCTTGAAAATCATTATGAAGATCAAAATTTTTTAAAAAGAGCCCAGAATCTACATTCTCAGCTTTATGATAGTTTTCTATTCTTGGCATTTTAAATTCTGTACATATACATTGAAATACAGTACTGAAGTTATTTTTAAGTCAAATCAAATTTTTTCAGTAATTCGAATTATAATTTCAGACAAAGTTTCTGTCTCAATTTCTGATTAAACTTCTAACTGGTGGTGTCTAATATGCTAATCTGAAGTTTGTCTATTACAAATAATCACTCCAACAGGTATGCATTTGGCGACTTCTGTTACTTTAATTAAATTATTTATATAACAGGTATAGGAAATACACACATTACAAATTTTATATGTATTAAAAGACACTTCTAAAAGTAGTCTCTACTACAAAGGATTCTGAAAAGCAAACCTACTCATTGTATAGTTTACATATCTTGAACTTAAAGAAATATATTAATGAAATGTTGATAATATAAAATTACATTTCATATACTAACCTGATATGCTCTGTTTATTTGACTAGCTGCCCAACCAGCATATTTCATGTTATCCTTTTTCATTTTTGCACTTGCTTTTGGATTTGAAGCAATATGACTTGCAGACTATAAATAGAAAAGAAAATAAGTCAAATTTACATTCCTTTTTCTAACCAAGAAAGTAATGAAAAACACAGTCACGATTGGGATATAACTGTATCGATACAACTAAAAAAACCACTATGATCTTATAATATATTATATTAGACAGTAGATATAATTAATATTTAAAATGTTGTGAACTTCATATGAAGTCTAATGGATATAAAAGTGAAAATGTAATTTTAAATATAGCATAGAAATAAATAAGAAGAGGAAATGGAGCTATTTAAAATACACAAATAACTAGAAGACTCTCAATAAATTGAGTGAATATATAAGTAGTATTACAGAAAGGCATTGACAAGAATTCTGTAAGAAAATATGGTGTAATTGGCACCTATATTTACACCCGTGAGATCAGAAATCTACTTTATTCTTAAATATGTATTTCCTATAACCCTTTTTGGTAAAAACCACTAGTTATTTTTTATACCTGGAATAAATCTCTATTTTATTTCTTCAGATCAGAAACAACAGTTATTTCTAAGTATCTATTATTCTCATGACAATTATCATCTATCATTTGTCATTTAGATATGTTCTTAAAGCTTTCGAAGGGCATCCTATAATCTTCATTATCAATTATAAGAAATTCCAATTAATAACAAAACCTTTTATCAATTCTCATCATCCTATATGATTTTTTTCTACTCCATCTAGAGAGAAATCAGTTGATTCTACTGTATCATTACTAAGATAATCTCTTTTTCTGGTAAAGTACATTACTGTTTTTTCCAAGTTTACATTAGTTTCAGAATAAAATCAGGAGAGACTTCAAAGATTAACTAGTTGAGAATTCAAGTGATTCTTTTTTTGCCTTTTGAAATACCAAATAATCTCAAAGTCTCTACTTGAACACAATTCTCTCCCATAAGGCCTTCACCTATTCTCCTTGAGTAGATTTATTGCACCTTCCTCAATCCTATTTCATTTCTACAATTCTCTTACCATGTTTCATTGTGCATAATAGTTGGAATTATTGTATATTTATTTTTTTGTTGGTGTAGAAGTTATATCCTTTTTCCTCCCCAACTCCATTCTATATTTTCCCTTATCCAGAGTAAGTATCTTGGAGCTTTTAATAATAGCTTTTTAAAGCAACTTCAAAATTATCCCTCTTCTTCAACATGTCTCTGTTTCTCAATCTCTACATCCAGGGACTAAGTTTTTGTTAATCCTAACTACATAATATTGCTTACATCTGTACTGTTTCCTCCATTCACAGGACCACCTCTCACCTAAACTAATGAAATAGCCTAATTATTCTCTTTCCCACAATTTTCTGTCCTTTACAATTAATCCTCCATGCAACCGCCAATATTTCTGAGGCATATTTCATTTCAACTGTTCAAAGAATCTTCGGAGGCTCTCTATTGCCTATAAAATGCATACTCAAAATCACCAAATTTCAAATTTGAAAGAGAGCTCAGTGGTCATCTAGTTTAACCGATTAAAAAAAATATCACCACAACATATCAGAAAAGTGGTCAACCATCCTCTGCTTTAAAGCATCTAATGAGGGACACACCACTACCTCCAGAAGTAGTCCATTAAGGCTTTTGGATAACTTTATCTAATTAACTCTCCAAAACATTTATCAATTGCTTCTGCTTTTGTGCTCTAGAAACCTCTTGATATATATGAAGATAACTTTGTATTATGTTTTACTTGATTGTCTCCTTCTGTCTTCTTCTGGACAAACATTCCCCAGTTACTTCAATCAATATTCATAGATTCCAGTTCTTTCACTGCCCTGATTGTAGTCCACTGAATTTCATGCAGTTTATGAATGTCATTCTGAAACTCTATGATACAAAACTAAATAGGATACTTTATACAGATATGTCCTGACAAAGGTGAAGAATAGAGTAGGACTATTATCTCCTTTGGTCCTGGAAGCTATGTTTCTGGCACTAAAGTCCAAGATCACCTAATTTTTCTAGTTATCTTATTACACTGACTCCGTGTACTCATTTATCCTGCAATACATTAATTACTCCCTGCCATAATTTCCAAATTAAGTTTTGTCTACTCTAATGTTAAAACTGATTTTTTCAAGTTAAAATTTAAAACATCATGTTTATCTCTACTGAATTCCATATTATTAGATTCAGTTCAAAGCCCGGTCCTAATATCTGGATTGTGTCAACCAATGTTTTTGTTGTCTCTTCCAGTTTTGTTTTGGGTGCAAATTTAATGAGAATATCATCCATATTTTTAACCAAATCACAATATAAATGTTGAATAGCACAGAGCCAAAGACAAAACTGTGGGATACTCCCCAAGAGAGTTCCCACCATGCTGATATTAAATCATTAACAACTACTTTTTGAAATATTCAATGAACAAACTTTGATTTCATCTGCTTATATGTCCACAATTCTTTATCTTCTCCACAAGAGTATTATTCCATGTTATATTAAGAAAATTTACTAAAAATGTAGACATACTCTATCTAAATCATTCACCTAATGTATTGGATTAGAAACTATCATAAGAAAAAAAAAGGAAAGAAGGTTAGCTAGGAATGATTTCTTCTTGAAGATCCTCAATATGTATTTTTAAAATCAATTTTTGTTGCCTTTAGCTTTATTTACCAGTTTCAGCTCATTTTCACCACTGCTAAATACCTTTAATACCCCTCTATTACTATTTTTAAAGGATCGGACAGGATGAATATGAATTCATATTCATCAAACTGTGCGTACACTTTGATCCAGCAGTGTTACTTATATCCCAAAGAGATATTAAAGAAGGGAAAGAGATCGGTATGTGCAAAAATGTTTGTGGCAGCCCTTTTCGTAGTGGCTCCATTACATAAACTTACTCCTATCTCTTCCAGAAATCTCTAAAAAAAATTCTAAGTTCCATTGTTTTCCCTCCTCATTAGACCTGAAATTCTGGAAAGAGAAGGGAACAATCTTTTTTTTTTTTTTTTATTTTTTTTATTTTTTTTATTTTTTTTATTTTTTTAAAATTTTTTATTTAATAATTACATTATATTGACACTCATTTCTGTTCCGATTTTTTTTTCCCCTCCCTCCCTCCACCCCCTCCCCTAGATGGCAAGCAGTCCTTTATATGTTGGATATGTTGCAGTATATCCTAGATACAATATATGTTTGCAGAACCGAACAGTTCTCTTGTTGCGTAGGGAGAATTGGATTCAGAAGGTATAAATAATCCGGGAAGAAAAACAAAATGCAGATAGTTCACATTCGTTTCCAGTGTTCTTTCTTGGGTGTAGCTGCTTTTGTCCATCATTTATCAATTGAAACTCAGGTCTCTTTGTCAAAGAAATCCACTTCCATCAAAATATGTCCTCATACAATATCGTTGTCAAAGTGTATAATGATCTCCTGGTTCTGCTCATTTCACTTAGCATCAGTTCATGTAGGTCTCTCCAAGCCTCTCTGTATTCATCCTGCTGGTCATTTCTTACAGAACAATAATATTCCATAACATTCATATACCACAATTTACCCAGCCATTCTCCAATTGATGGGCATCCATTCATTTTCCAGTTTCTAGCCACTACAAACAGGGCTGCTACAAACATTTTGGCACATACAGGTCCCTTTCCGAGAAGGGAACAATCTTGAAAGTTTCCTAATCCTCCTGCACTGACTTCAGCCTAATCTTTCAGACTTATTAATATTATTATTATTCTTTATATACCATAATTATATCCTAGTTAAAATATCTTTCCTGACATTCCCTAATTCCCCATTTCATGTTCTGCCTCCATGGTTTTGTATGGGTCTCAAACCTGTAATGTTCTTCCATCTTTACTTATGTGTGTACATATAGACGGCAGGGAATTTCCCTACTCACTTTTTTTTTTTTTTTTTTTTTTTTGGCCTTTGTATTTACAGGACTTATAGTGCCTTGCACACACTGCATAATAAATGGTTACTAAATTTAATACTATTCTGAATCTTGGCCCTACAAAAAGAGTTGAATTTTATCAAAAAGCAGCCTGGAAGTTTACCACATCAGAGTGATGATCAGATGAGAACCAACAACCATGGATTGAGAAGGATAAGTCAAGTGGTATTCTCAGCAACCTCTGAAGGTATGGGTCATTTCCCAATCTTTTTAACCATTGAGATACCTTTATTACTGACCAAGCCCATACTATAGCTCAAGAATAGCTTCCAAAATATTTCCTTTGACTTGTTTTATTTCCCAAAAGGATGCTTCATTTAGCATTTTCTCCTTCTTTAATTACTTTGTATTTACCTATTTCTAATATATGATTTCCCTCCTTGCTTCAAGGCAAGGCCTTTTTCATTGTTTTGATATCAGCAAAGCCTACCATAGTTCCTAGCATGTTCTAAGTGATTAAGAATTGTTTGATCAACTGAACTGAACAAGGCAGTTACTATAATGTTAACAATCCAAAGTATTCAGATTATCTTTTTTTAAAAATCTTAATAGTATTTTATTTTCCAATTACATGCAAAGAGGATCTTCAACATTAATTTTTTTATAAGATTTTGAGCTCCAAATAGTTCTTAGATTTTCAAGAGGTATCTTGAAACAGGATCTTTTTGGATTGCCTCTATTTCCAGAATATTTAAATACCAGAGAGAAATTTATTAGATGAGAGATTCTTAACTGTTTTTGGGTCATGAATCCCCTCTGGAAGTATGAACCACCCTAGGGAATTCTTCTAAGAATACTATTTTTAAATATATAAAATAAGAGATACAATTAAAAAGGAAACCAAAGGTTAATGAAAATAAATACGTAATTTTGTCCTCTTCCAAAAATCCATCCAGGGACCTGTTGGAGGTCTAGACCCAGGTTTTTAAACTCCTCTACCTCCATGAAGAATGCACTTGCAAATCACCATAAACTTAAGTGAAGAGAATGAATTAATTAAAATCTTCTATTTAATTAACTTGTATTCCACAATGATAAATGGGTAGGAAGATTTTGTTTTTAACTGTGGCTAATGTTATTCTCATTGGCAACGAAGATTACCACCTCATTATAATTTAGTGAGCTGATTCATGTGCTTTAGCAGATAACTTGCTATAGTCAAAACAAACAAAAAACTCAAAAGCATTAGGGAGCCAACATATTAGAGCAGAAATTCACTGAACTTAGCTAGGCTGGTCTGTGGATGGCAGAATCTCATTTGAATGATTTGTCAAGATTCCCATCTCAAATACTTTGTTACTGGGTTAAGACCTGTTAGACCTTATGTCCTATAGACATAGCCTTCCAAAACAACCATGTTTCTTTCAATATAGTCTAGCAAGATGACCTTTAAAATTCCATCAAATGTTTATAATCAACCAAATTCAGAAGAAACCAAGTAGCTGATGAGAGCTAAGTTTTTAAGCCTTTCACTTTTCTTTTAAAGCTCAGTGGATTCTATTTTTCCTACAACAAAAGGAATCTCCTCCTACAAAGACAACACTGCATTGTTATATACACCTAAGAATTTAGAATCTGAAATCAGACATTTTCAAGCTGTGGGACAAATGAGCCACTTAAAATCTCTGGGTCTTCTTTTCCTCTTTTTTAAGAGTTGGGTAGTGTGAGTAAGTGAATGAGTAAGTGAGTGAGAATGTGTGTGTGTGTGGGGGGCGGTGTGTATGTGTGTATGATGTGTGTGATGTGTATACACACTTTTGCATATTCTTCAAAATTACATAACTAATTTAAATGTTAAATTTAAAGTTTAGTGAATATTAACCTACAGAACTGTAAAAAACTATCAATAATGAAAAATTATCTTGCTATTTAAATTTTTAAATTATAATTTCAAATTATTATACATATTTAAACTAAACTAATCTAAAGATCAAAACCATATGATCAGTAATTAGATGAGGAAAGGGCATGGGAGGTGATTGGGAAAAATAGTTAATGAATTTTAAATGACACCATTTAAAAAATAACATTTAACATGTACCTCAACTCACCATATAAAGCCCAAAAAGAGCTCTCATGTTTCTGTTGTTCAGTTTCAATGCTTGTGCAAAATATTTTCTTGAAAGTTCGAGATTTTCAAGTCCACCTTGTGTATATTTAACCTGTTAAAATCGCAGATGCCCAAAATCTGTTTATTTTACTACTTTGAAATATAGCATGTTTCATTATATCATAGGAATTACTAATTGCAGTAGTTGGTTATTTCATATTCAAGTCCAAGATATTACAGCAACTTATCTTAAGGTTGTTAAGTCTAACTTTATCTCAAATGCCATTTGAAGCATAAGAAAGCAAAGCACAACTCTCTGCGAAATCTAATCTTTCTCTTTTCTTGTGTTATTAAATGCTTTTAAAAAATAAAGACTCAGGGCAGCTAGATGGCACAATGGATAGAGCACCAGCCCTAATACGAGGAGGATACGAGTTCAAATACGGCCTCAGACACTTAATACTTCCTAGATGAATGACCTTGGGCAAATCACTTAACCCCAATCGCCCCAGCAAAATAAATAAATAAAGCCCCTTTACATATAAAGGTATAACTTTAAAAAACATTTTTGCAAAACAAAAAATATTAAACTGTAGCATTGCATTTAACTTTCTGTGACTCAGAACTTTTCAAACAAACAGCATATAAAATGTAGCTTTAGATATAAAATTGTTGTTTCAACTATTTTTATTATTGAATGCTTCAGTCAAGCTTCAGTTATTACATTTCATTTAAAATTTTTCTTGAATCTAGAGATAGAATTAGAACATCACCTCAAAATTTAATTGATAGTCAAACTAAAAAATAAGTATTACCTATACAGCAGTATGCAAATAAAATCTACTGCCCCCATACATTTGTTAAAAATACAGACTTGAGAGAAAAAACTCCTTTTAGAATCCTCATGGACTAATGTAGAAAAAGAAATAGTACAAATTAATTTTGAAAAATATTTAAATATGTCATTTAATACCCAAAGTGGTTAGTACTCCCTAATGAAAAAGTCATCATTTCAAAAAATGATTACGAATTTAATTTAAAACTTTCATCCATAAAAACTTTATCCTCACCTAACATCACAAAAGTATCTTTTTAAAAGATTTACTTTTAATTCTTTCAAATTATGCAATAATAACAAAAACAAAATAAGCTATTAGCTAAAAAACCCCCAACAAATTCAATTATTTAAACAATTTAAAAAACACTTACTTCAGCAAATTGCTGACAATATAAGTGGTTGTGTGGATTAGTCATCATAAGTTCCTCCAAACAAAAAGCTGCTTTTGCATAGCTGAAGAATATCAAGAACAGAAATTAGTTCATCAAAAACTACTGTCACATCAAGCTACCTTTTTATATTTTCTACATTCTCATAACTAAGCTAGTTCAATTAATCAGTTAATTCTGGAATTGTTATATTAATGCAGAACAAAATGCTTAAGAAATGACAGAATGGTTATAAGTGCATCAAAAGAGATAGCATTCTTACTTTTAAGCAATTATAGTGTAACTCAATGTACATTTTTATCCTCAATTTCACATATGAAATTTATTATTCAGAGAAAAATCCTACAAGTGCTACAAGATCTGATACTATGGGGAAAAAAGATCGTTCCTTTACAACTAAAGGAAGAGACTACCTTTTTTTTTTGATATATTCTACCAATATACCAATAAAAAGTGAAATCAGAATATGCCACCTCAAACACTCAAACAGCTATGAATGAAAATGATAAATAACTATTACTTTTCCTCACTGTCTGAACTACTCAAATTTCAAATGTAAGTGTGATTCCACATGAAGCATGCTCTTCAAAAACGAAGTATAAACATCTATGAGGGGCAGTGGCGGTGGTAGTGGTGAAAGTAATACAGAAATATTAAAAATGAGAGCAAGAGTAACCGCTTTCTCATTTCACAAATGAAGAAACGGATTCCAAATATTCTGCCTTTTACTTTCTAATGCAAAGGATTTGAATCATACTATATTGCCAAAAAAAGAAGCTATGGGACAACATTTCATATCTATACACTCTCCTAAGAGGCCCAAGAGTGATATTAGTACACAAGATTTTAGGATTAAACTGGTTTAGTCATACTCATATAACAATATCTCTTTTTCAGTGGAAATCAAAGTCAGTACTTTAATCCCAAAAGAAAGTATTGATTATTAACAGAAGAAGAAAAACTCAGAATACACCATTTAAAAAAAAAGGAATAGAAACATTTTTATATTGCTAAATGTTATGTTAGTGTCTCCCTATAAGCTGTGAGCTTCTTGTCAGCATGGACTCTATTTGCCTTTCTTTGTATCTATAACTCTTACAATGCTTCTGCTTACTGATTAAACAAATACCCTATATATAAATCCACTATTTTTATTTAAAAAAAAAAAAATCACATGCCCACACACATATCACTTTCTACACTCAAA